>NW_020954580.1:19602282-19783838 GCF_900497805.2 Vombatus ursinus | reverse complement strand
ACACACACACACACACACACACACACACACACACACACACACACACGCTCACTCCAGTACTCTCTAGAAGAGGCTCCTTGCTGGGACACATGGCCCTGGGCATTGTAGCAAGACTCCTGCTGACCAGCTTAAATCACTTTTTCAGAGCCGGAAGGGGTCTTGGTAGTCATCTCATCCCTTCAAACAACACACCCCACAAGTGCTCCTCCAATTTTTGCCTGAAGATGTTCAATGAGGGGGATCCTACTACCTCCAAAGGCAGCTCTAATTGTCAGGAAGTTTTTCCAGACATTAATTCTAAATTTGCTTGTTGGTAACTTACATTCATTGTTCCTAATTTTGCCCTCTGGGGCCAAACAGAACAAGTCGAATCCTTCTTCCAGATGCTGGCTTTCACAATACCTAACGTCATCAATTATATCTTCTCTGAGTCTTTTCCAGGCTAAATATTCCCAGTTACTTGAACCAAACCTCATATGATATGATTATGAGGCCTTTCATTTAGTCAGTCAACAAGCACTCATGAAGTGTTTTGTGTCAGGTACTCTACTAAGCACAGGAGAGAGAGAGAGAGAGAGAGAGAGAGAGAGAGAGAGAGAGAGAGAGGAAAGAAGGAAGGAGAGAAGAAAAAAAGACAGAAAGAAAAAATCCCTGCTCTCAAGCAGCTAGGTGGGATGGTAGGTAGAATGCTAGAGGCATTCTGAGTCTTCTGGAGGCAAAAAGATCTGAGTTCAAATTCAGCGTAAGATATTTACTGGCTATGTACCCCTAGCCAAGTCACTTAATCTGCCTGCCTAAATTCCCTCACATGTAAAACAGGGATAATAACTGCACCTACCTCCCATGGTTATTGTGGGGATAAAATGAGGCAACATTTGAAGGTACTCTGCAAAACTTAAAGTATTACATAAATGTTAGGTATTATTATTCTAATGAAGGATGCAGTATACAAAAAATTGTATGTATAACTTATACACAGTATAAATGGAAGATAATCTCAGAGGGAAAGCAGTACTGTGAGGGTGGGGATTAGGCAGGTGGGGGACTGGAGAGGCCTTCTGCAGCTGGTGGGCTCTCAAACAAGCCAGGGAAGCCAAAGAACAGAAGGAAGGATGGAGAACACTCTGGGCATGGTGGACAGCAGATGAAAAGTGGGAGAAGTGGAAGACAGACTGTCCTATGTGGAGAATAACAAAAATGCCCAGTGTCACTGGATCTTAGAATATGTAGAAGTGAACAAAATGTAAGAACACAGGAAAGGTATAAAGGGGCCAGGCTGTGAAGAGCTTTAAGAACCAAACAGAATTTTTTACATATGATCCTTAAGGTAACAAGGAATCATTGGAGTTTACTGAGAAGGGTGGTGACCTGAACTGTAGGAAAGTCACTTTTGACAGCTAAGTAAAGAGCAAATGAAAGCAGGGAGATCAACCAAAGCCGACTGCTATACTCTAGGAGCCCGTGCCAGAACGGTGGCTGTGAGTGGGGAGAAGCAGACACATACAAGAGTGGCTATGAAGGTAGAAACAAGACTTGGCAACAGTTTGGACATGTGGGCTGGATGAGAATTAAGAGTGGAAGATGACCCTGACTCTGGGTGATTGGGAGGATGGTGGTACCCTCAACAGTAACAAGCAAGTATGGAAGAAGATGGGGTCTGAGGGGGAAGATGAGTTTTGCTTTGGACATGTCATATTTGAGATGTTTTGGGGGACATCCAGTTTGAGATATCTAGGAGGCATCTGATGATGCTAGACTGGAGTTTAGGAGAGGTTAGGGCAGGATATGTAGATCTAGGAATCATCTGCATAGAGGTGATAACCCTACCTGGTAGAGCTGATGAGATCATCAAGCAAGATAGTAAAGAGAAGAGGACCCATGACAGACCCTTGGGGTACATCACAGTTAGTGAATATGGCCTACATGAAGATCCAGCAAAGGAGACTGAGAAGAAACAACCATAGTGTAGGAAAACCAGGAAAGAGAAGTATCATGAAAACCTAGAGAGGAAAGAGTTTCCAGTAGAAAAGGGTGATTAGAGGCTGTAGGGAGATTTGGCAATCAAGAGATCACCAGCATCTCTGAAGGAGCAGTGTCACTGAATAATGTAGTCAGAAGTCAGACCTCAGAGGGTTTGGAGTCGAGTGAGAAGAGCACCTCCTTGCCTGGCTGCCCTCTAGGGAACATGCTCCAGTATATCAATGTTTCTCTTAAATTGTCAGTTTAGAACTGAATTAAAAACAGTATTCCAGATGTGTTCTGACCAGGGCAGAATACAGTAAACTATCACAGCCCTCATTCTATATATCATGACTCTTAAAACAGCCCAAAATCATATTATCTTTTTGACTGTCATATTAAATAGCAAATCCATACTGAGTTGCCAGGTCTTTAAAACACTCTTTTATCATAGTTTTAGAGCTAGAAGGCACCTTAGGGTGTCATCAGGTTTAACATCCTCATCTTCATCTCAGTTTCCTGAGGAAACTGAGGCCCTGGTGGAGGGTAATGTCTTGCCTAAGACCACACAGGTAGCATGGAGCAGAAACGAGATTTGAACCCAGGTACTCTGACTCCAAATGCAGTCTTTACTGCAAGAGCTTTTTCTTTTTTTTTTTTTTTTTGTTGAGTTTTTTGGGGGGTTTTTTTTGGTGATGCAATGGGGATTAAGTGACTTGCCCAGGGTCACACAGCTATTAAGTTTCAAGTGTCTGAGGTCACATTTGAACTCAGGTCTTCCTGACTCCGAGGCCAGGGCTCTATCTACTGCGCCACCTAGCTGCCCTTTACAAGATCTTTATCACACAAATTAACCATACTTCTCCCATCTTGTACTTGTGAAGTTGGTTTTTTTTTTAACCCAAATGTAAAATTTCACATCTGTCTCATTTTAATTTTCATCCAGATTCACTCCAATGTTTCAGCCTCCAAGGCCTTTTTAGAGCCTGACCCTGTCATCCACGATGTTAGTCAACCTTGGTCTTTGGTCAAGTCATTGATAAAAACAACTCGGATCCCTGGGACATACCACTGGAGACCTCCTTCCAACTAACCAGTTCCACAACCTCCTCTCTTTACCACCTCTTTGCTCGCAATCTTTTCCAAAAGAATAGCACCAGAAAAAATAAAATAAAGCTAAGTAATCCATATACACAGCTTTTCACTGGCCAGCCAACAAAATGAAATCAGGGTAGTCTGACATGACCTGTTCTTGAGGGAGCCATGCTGACTTTATGATTACTTCTTCCTTGTCTTCACTAGCAAGCTCATTAATAATACGTTTTAGAATTTTGCCAGGAATTGAAGTCGAGATCACAGGCCTACAATGAGTTGACTTCATTCTCTTCCTTTTTTTTTTTTAATCAGTACACTGCCCTTCTCCGGGTCTGTAGTACCCTTCCCATTGTCCATCATCTTTCAAATACCACCGAAAGTGTATCAGCAATCACATCTGCCAGTTGTTTTTTTTCAGTACCCAAGGCAGCAATTCATCTGGGCCAGGTGACTTTAATTCATAGAGCACAAGCCAGGTACTTTCTTATTTTCCCCTTACACTCATTAACTATTTTTGTTGTGTCCTTTCCAGTCCAAAGGTGACTCTTTTTGGCAGGGAAAATAGATGGAAAATAATTAAATTCTGCTTTCTCTAGCATTAGTTATCATCATCCTATCTACTCCCAGCAGGGCTCCTAGGCCTCCTTTTATCTTTCTTTTCCTAATTTAAAAAAAAAAAACAAAACTTTTTTGTAATCTTTAGCTTTCCTTGCTATAAAATATTTGTAAAGTGCTTTGCAAACCTTAATGAGCTATATAAATGCCTAGCTATTATTATTGCTGTTATTATTATTATCACCTTCAGCTAATTTGGAGGATTAATACCCCTGATACTATTTTTAGGGGACTGTGACATGTTATGGTCATCTTCTGTTATCTGCTCTTACTTTCACCTTCTCCATGACATTAAAAATCTAAGTTGGTCGATACGTTCCCAGTGCATCCATGTTAGTCTCTTAAGATAACTCCCCCCTTTTACTGTTCATCAGAATTATTTTTCTTTTTGTTTTTGGAATCTCACATGAGAGGCAGCATTCATAGTGGAGAAACAGCTGGCCTCAGTCAGGAAGACCCAAGCTTAAGACCTGTCTCTGACACATACTGGCTGGGTAACCCTAGACAAGTTATTTAACTGCTGAGGTCCCTGAGAACCCAAGTTGAAGAAAAGGTGCTGATCTGCACTGGTAAATAGAATTTCCTCTTCCTCATTCCTCACACTAATGAATTACAAGTCCAGTCACTATCCCTTTAGAATTTCATTCCTGAGAGTTTTCTGTCACTCCTGTTGCTTGTGCTTTATTTCCAAAGAGGACCGATGACATCACGGGGTGATGTCCTGACTTGCATATGAATTGGATTTAAGTGAGATCCAGCTGCACAAAGTCATCAATCTCACTCTCTCTTCCAGAGGTGGGATGCAGTTGATGATCTTGGCATCTTCGATGCCTGACTAAGCTGTAAGTGCCCCACAGTGCCTACGTCAGCTGCCCTCATGGCTGTTGGAACAAACTGTCTCATCTACCCCTTTTACCAGTGGAAGTCTTCATGTGCATGGAGCAGACACCCTTTTAACAGATTTGAGGCCTGTCAGTTACCTTCAACCTGGTTTAGCCCAACTGCTGAGATGGTTTTACTGGGGTATAGCCGATGGGCATGAGCTCCACAAGGTGGATGGATGATCAGCCCTGGAAAGGGCTCAGCAAGCAATCACACCAGAGGCACTAGCCCTGACCACCCCATATACCCCAGGCAAACTGCTCTAAGACATTTGAAAGTTTACCTTTACCTAAGTGTTCAAAGGAGCCTCGAAGGGAGGAATTGATACTTGAGTCGGGCCCTGAAGCAAGGAAAGGCCTTCCAACAATAAAAACAATAATAATAGCTAACATTTATTTAAGGCTTACTACTAATTGTGCTAATTGCGCTAATTGCTTTACAATTATTATCCCATTTGATCCTCACAACAACCCTGGAAGGTAAATACTACCACTATCCCTACTTTAAAGATGAGGAAACTGAGGCAAACTGAGGTTAAGTGACTTGACCAGGGTCACACAACTAGTGTCTGAGACTAGACTTGAACTTAGGTCTTCCTGATTCTAGGCCTGCTCTATCCACTGCACCCCTGATGGAAATGCAGCAATAGCCCCAGAGGACAATGTGAACAGAGGTATGACAATAGAAACAAAAGTATAGGCATTGATAAATCATAACCATTAATGCTACAAAAGACTAGTCTGCAGACCACCTGGAAAATCCTCACAGACCACACTTGGAGAATCTTTGTCTTGGAGGAGCTAAGCATTTCCTGTTAGATTCATTTCTGTGGTGAAAGACAAAACCCAGCCCAAGTTAAGGGCAATTGTAAGCAACAGCTGAGCCAGCTCCTCTGTGGTGGCTCAGGGCGCTCTGTCCTACCGCATTACCATTCTTATACTCGATGCCCTCTGTAGTAGGCTGGCACCCCCTCCAGCTCTCCTTGATGTGGTTGTACCATCTGCCGATCCTTGCGGATGTGACAGTTAAGTGTGCGCACATCTGGAGCCAACAAACTGAGCTCTTTAGTTCCAGGGCTCTAGGCCAGACTGAAAAACAGCAAGTCACCACAAAGGTTCTCCAAGCAATCTTCACCCTATCTCACCCCTCTCAAACATAGTAGTTGGGAAGACAAATCTCCTAATAAGACAACACT
Source organism: Vombatus ursinus (assembly GCF_900497805.2). Lineage (NCBI taxonomy): Eukaryota > Metazoa > Chordata > Mammalia > Diprotodontia > Vombatidae > Vombatus > Vombatus ursinus. The sequence goes on along the minus strand of NW_020954580.1, from coordinate 19,778,092 downwards.
AAATGGCAACAAACGAATAACTAACCACATTTTAAAACCTTAGTTTTACTGGATATCACATAGGCAAACTCCTAGTCAAACAGCTCCTGGCAACACAGCCAACTAACTAGGGCTACCTGAACAAAAGATAGGGGCAGCTAGGTGGCACAGTGGATAGAGTGCCAGGCCAGAAGTCAGGAAGACTCATCATCCTGAGTTCAAATCTGGCCCCAGACACTTACTAGCTTTGTGTGACCCTGGACAAGTCACTTAACCCTGTTTGCCTCCGCTTCCCATCTGTACAATGAACTAGAGAAGGAAATGATAAACCACACCACTATCTTTGCCAAGAAAACCCCACATGGGATCACAAAGAGTCAGACATGGCTGAAACATGACTGAACAACAACAAAACAAAAAATAAAGAAGCCAAAGAGAGAGCAATAAGGCCTACTTCATTTTAATTAAAATGTCCTCAAAAAAGCAACAGGTCTGAGGCTTGTGTATTTTTTAAAGGAAATAAAAACATGCCAGCTCCACTTTTCCATCACTATTAATAAGATGAAAGGTATGATGATAAAATAGTCCTCAAGTCAGAAAGACCTGAGTTGTACCTTACACCCCATGAACGTTTCGATCTACTAGCACTGGCTTCCTTCCTGTTAGGTAGACAGGACCAGACCTTCCATCTCCTGACTTTAGGCATTTTTTCTGGCTGCCCCCCACCCCCCCGCCTGGGATTCTTTCCCCTCCACCTCCTGGCTCCCTTGGCTCGCTTCAAGTCCCAACTAAAATCTCACCTCCTACAGGAAGCCTTTCCCGATTCCCCTTAGTTCTAGTGCCTTCCCTGTAGATTACCTCCAAGTGATCCTATCCTGCACGTATCTTATTTGCACATAGTTGTTCTCTTGTTGTCTCCCCTATCAGACCATGAGCTCCTCGAGGGCAGGGACTGTCTTTTGCCTTTCTTTGTATCCCCATGCTTAGCCCAGTGCCTGGCTCATACCAGGCACTTGATAAATGTTTAGTGAGTGACTCACTGGGTTTATGTACAGTATCAGGCATTTACTAGCTCTGTGATACTGGGCAAGTCAACTTCTTGGTGCTCTAGGCAATTCTCTAAGACTTTTAAGTTACCGAGGAATTGCTGACCTGCATTAAAAGAAGTTTCTCAATACCACTACTAGGTCATTAGGGAAAAAGGAAAAGAACCTATATGTTTTACGTGTTTATAACAGCTCTCTTTGTGGTGGCAAATAACTGGGAATTGCAGGGATGCCTATCAACTGGGGAATGGCTGAACAAGTTGTAGTGTATGACTGTGGTGGAATATTACTGTGTTATAAGAAATGATGAGCTCAACGATCTTAGAAAAACAAGAAAAGACTTGTACGAAATAATGAAGAGTGAAATGAGCAGAAGAGAACATTGTATACAGTAACAGCAAGATTGTTTCAAGAATAACTTTACGTCATCTTGACTATCATAAATATCCAAATTAACTATAAAGGACATATGAAAAAGATGCTATCTGCATCCAGAAAAAGAACTGATAAACAGAAGTATGTATAAAATAATTTACATACACACACACACACACACACACACACACACACAACATACCTTTTTGTGTCTAACAGTAGCCATGGGGGGAGGGGGGGAATAGAGGGAAGAAAAAAAGGGGAAAAAAAGAAATTTACATAACTGTTAAAAGGAGTAACAAATCATACATAATAGATTTGCAGTTTCACGTGCAATCATCTTTCTGATTACACTATGTTATGGAAATTCTTGTTTTATTCTATACATTAAAAATAAAATAAATGTGAAAAAAAGTTTATCAGTAATTCCTGACACCAATGAAATTACAGATCTGATATAAAAAATTTAATAGCAAGTAGACGATTTAATAAAGGAGTCCTGCTTCAGACAGCCCCCTCTTAGCATTTCCCCAAATTAATCCTAAATCCACTAGTATGGGACCAAGGCCTGGTAACCCTAAAATAGATGTGTACCATCCCCTCCAATATCTTGTCCCCTTCTCCAGTCATCCATTTCTGAAATCCAAGGGTGAACTACCCTATTCCTTTTAAGTTCATCAATTATCAACATCACGGACACATTTTCTTTTTAATAGAAAGTGGGCTCTTGAATACTTAAATGAGTAAATATTCCCCAGTATAGGAAGACATAATAATAATTATTATTATTATGGTAATAATGATAGCTAGCATTTAGATAGTGCTTTAAAGTTGACAAAGCACTTTACAAATATTATCTCATTTAATCCACACAACATCCCTCCAAGTTAGGTGCTATTATTATCCCCATTATATAGATGAAGAAGCTGAAGATGAAGCAGGAATGTGTTCATAGAGTCCTCTAAAAGGGGTCAAAATTGCCCCCATTAACCTGAGCCCTCCCCACCTCAAATAATTTTGCATGTATTTTGCATTTATTTTGCAAGTGAGTGATATTTCTTCCTAAGAGAACATAAACTCCTTGATTCAGGGCCTGTATTGTTTTGTTTTCGCATCCCTAGCACCTAGTACAAAGTTTAAAAAAAAACTCAAACCTCACTTGTCAAATTTGAATTGTGTTAGATCTAGGCTCTAAAAGACCTGGGTCCAAATTTCAGCTTTGCTATTTACAACCTGTGTGATTTTAGGCAAGTGGCTTGGCTTCTCTGCTGTCCATGGGGGTGGCCTGGTGTAAACACTGGATTCAGAGCTGGGGAAGTCTGGGTTTGAATCTTGGATGAATCTGAGACTTTGGTTCACTCACTTCCTTTCTCTCGGCCTCAGTTGCCCCGTAAAATGAGGGAGGTTAATCTGAAGTGGGATAACATGTAAAGGTAGGGATAAGGGTTTCTTTGCTATGCTGTTGTTCAGTCCTGTCTGACTCTCTATGACCCTATTAGGGGTTTTCTTAGCAGAGATACTGGAGTGGTTTGTCATTTCCTTCTCCTGCTCATTTTACAGATGAGGAAACTGAGGCAAACAGAGTGAAGTGACTTGCCCAGGGTCACACAGCTAATAAGTCTGAGGCCCAATTTGAACTCATATAAGGCTTCCTGATTCCAAGCCTAGTGCTCCTACCACTGTCCCACCAAGCTGCCCTTATTCTTAGTTATAGGGAACTCCCAAATGAAGAAATCTCCTGTATCTATGCAACCTTCTCTTTGACTTCATAGCTTCAGAGATAGCAGCCTAGAGCAGTGACTTGGCCAAGGTCACACAGTCAGTAAGTATCTGAGGAGGGACTGGAATCCAGGTAATTAAAATCATAATCATAACAACAATAAGCAACCCCTGTCTCAAAGCCCATTGGTCTCCACCAGGGAAGAGTCTAATACCAATGGGTTTTGGGGCTAGTGTCACAAATTTAATAATAAATATTATAATTATAATAATAACCCCAGTCCCAAAGCCTCTCTCCACCAAAGACAAGAGTCCCATACCAACTGACTTTGGGATTATGATTACAAATAACAATAGTAATGTGTGTATATATACATATATATATAATGTACATATATGATTACAAATAATAATAGTAATGTATATATACATATATAGTACTTTAAAGGTTACAAAACATTTTATAAATATAAATCTCATCTAATTCTCACAAACACCATGACAGTAGGTGCTAGTATTGTCCCCACTTAGCAGTTGAGGAAACTGTGGCAGACAGAGGTTAAGCGATGGTCCCAATGCTAGAAACTGTCTGAGGCTGGATTTGAATTCGGGTCTTCCTGACTCCAAGCCCGGCGCTCCGTGCCCTGTGGCGCCCCCAAGATGATCTCAGGGTCTTCCTGGCTCCAGAACTGCTCCCTACTCACTACACACGCCTCTCACCCTTTGTGACCTGGGGATTACACAGTACTCAGCCACACCACCCCCACCTCACGCGACTTCCCTGAGGATAACCGAGATTTCGAGCCCACCAGCGGCTCCCTCTCCAGCCCCCCCCCACCCCGGAGGGAGACTTTCGCGCAGACGCGCCGGGAGTAAAGAGTAGAGGCACGCGGGGGGGGGGGGGGGGGGGGGGGGAAGAGAGAAAGGACCGCTCCGGCGCATGCGCACTGCAGGAGGTCGAGGGCAGGAGGGGGAGGGGACCGGGGCTACGGAAGCGAGAGCACCTTCGGCGCGTGCGCGCGCAGGCGCAGACGTCTCTGCCGGAACTCGACTACTTTTATCAAGTGTGTCCCAGGGAGCCGGTCTGCTCCCACGTGTGACTGCAGCGTGCGCGCTTGAGCGTGCTTGCTCGCCCCCTGCCCGCTTTGAGCCTGCTCTTCATCTCGAACGAGGTACTGAACCAATAGGCGGCCCGGGGGCTCCCCGCAGCGATGACCAAGCGCCGATCCCGGCCGGCGCCCCGGGGCCCGGGCACTAAGCCGGGCCGGCCGGCCCCCCGGGGAGGTCTCTCGGGGGCGCTGTCCGGACTCCAGGACGGCGCGGCCGCGCAGCCTCGCCGCGAGGCCGAGCTAAGAAAGCAGCGGCAGGAGGAGCTGCGCGAGAAGCAGCGCGCCGCCCGCGAGAGGCAGAAGGGTCTGCGGCGCAGCCTGGAGGGCCTCCAGCGGGAGGCGCTGCTGCGGCAGCGCGAGCACGAGCAGCGCGAACGCGACCTGCGGGCCCTGGAGCAGCAGCGACACCCGCAGCTGGAGCGTGAGGCATCCAGGAAGGCCTATTACCGCGAATTCCGCAAGGTGGTGGACGCGGCCGACGTGGTCCTGGAGGTGCTGGACGCCCGCGACCCGCAGAGCTGCCGCTGCCCGCAGGTGGAGCAGGCCGTGCTGCAGGCCGGCGGCAGCAAGAAGCTGGTGCTGGTGCTCAACAAGATCGACCTGGTGCCCAAGGAGCTGGTGCAGAAGTGGCTGGCCTACCTGCGCAACGAGTTCCCTACGGTGGCCTTCAAGGCGTCCACGCAGCAGCAGAACCGCCACCTGCAGCAGAGCAAGGTGTCGGCGCGGCAGGCCTCGGCCGAGCTGCTGGGCACCGGGGCCTGCGTCGGTGCCGACTGCCTCATGAAGGTCCTGGGCAACTACTGCCGCAGCCACGACCTGCGCACCGCCATCCGCGTGGGCGTCGTGGGCTTCCCCAACGTGGGCAAGAGCAGCCTCATCAACAGCCTGAAGAGGGCGCGGGCCTGCAGCGTGGGCGCCACGCCGGGCGTCACCAAGTGCCTGCAGGAGGTCCACCTGGACAAGCACGTTACGCTGCTGGACTCCCCGGGCATCGTGCTGGCCGCCCCCTCCTCGGACACCGCCCTCATCCTTCGCAACTGCCTCCGGATTGAGCAGCTGGCCGACCCTGTGGCCCCCGTGGAGGCCATCCTGCGCCGCTGCAGCCCCGAGCAGCTCTCCCAGCACTACGGCATCCCCGCCTTTAGGACCACCACGGAGTTCCTGGTGCTCCTGGCCCGAAGGCTGGGGAGACTGAAGAAGGGAGGAGCCCCTGACCAGGAGAAAGCGGCCAAGGCGGTGCTGACCGACTGGATGAATGGGAAGATTAGCTACTTCACCCACCCGCCTGAGACGCACACGCTGCCCACGCACATCAGCGCCGAAATCGTTTCTGAGATGGGCAAAGCCTTCGACTTTGAGGCCCTGGAGCAGGGCAACATGGAAGCCTTGGCCAGCATGCCGCAGGGGCCACTCAGCGTTGGCCAAAAGCCTTTTAGCCTCACCAGTGAGACAGAAGAAGAGATGCTGGAGGAGGAGGAGGAGGAGGAGTTCTGGGATGCTAGAGAAGACCTGGAGGATTTCATGGATGAGGACAAAGATCCTGAGTTTGGTGACATCACCGTGGAACTGAAAGGCAGCAAGAGCAAGAAGGCAGCAGAGGCTGAGCAGAAGCTACCCCAAGCCCCTAAACTGGAAGAAATCTGGGCCCTCGATCCCCTCCATCAGGGACAGGGCCTGGCTGCAGCCTGCAAGAGGAGAAAAAAGCTGCAGAAGAGGGCAAATAAACTTGCAACAAAGCTGTCTGACAGCCTAGTAGCTGCTTTGGACTTAACTGTTACAGATGCATGAACAGTCTGTCCCACCTGGCCCTACTGGATATGGACAAAATTGAGAAACTAATTTGGACTGAAAACAGCAACACACGACACCCTACACGTTGTAAGCATGAGTGGCTTGCTCAGCCAGGGTGCATGGGACAGGCACTGGCCCCTGGCCATAGCTCACCCCAGAAGGGTGGACTTCGAAGGGCAGACCTAGGCCCTTTAAACACCACTTTAAAAAAAAAATCAGAGCCAGAGTTCAGGCAAGGTCCTGATTGGTGGCAGTGTGTGAGGGGGATTCATGTTGGCTTGGGGATATGGGTTCTGGTCCAGGCCTCTGGAAAAGAGCTAGTAAGTGGGCATAGGGGAGTAAATGGAGAGTTAATTACTCAGGGAAGTAGAGGGAATGTTCTTAAGGGCAGCTGCAAAGTGAAATGAGGTGTGTAGATCTCATTAAATAATTGGATTTCATCAGATGTCCTCGAGTTTTGTGTGCTTATGTCTACTAGATAAATTAAGCCTCAGCTTACTGTAAGTTGGGCCAGGGGTTGAGGGGATCTTAAGTACTATATAAAAGATAGCTGTTATATTTATTATATATATATTGTATAAAAAATCACTATTAGCAAGAGAGCTGAGTTCCACTTCCAGCTTTGTGTCTGTGGGCAAGTCATAAAACTTATGAGCCAAAGTTTTCTCATCTGTAAAATAAAGGTATTGGATTTGATAATTGGTAAGATCCCTTCTTGCCCTAATATTTTATGAGTAGAGATGGATAGGTTAAATAGAGCAAGCATTTATTGCTGTGTGCCAGGTGTTATCCCATGAGACATTGTATATAGTCACAGAAGCTCTAAAAGGAGGGCTGCTATACCTGACTTTTGTTGAGAGCTCCTAGTCCATTTGCCACAAAGATGCTTCATCTCAATCAGGCTGCTTGGTCCCTGAGAACAATCTTGGGTCAGCACTAGAACTCCAGCTGCCATCTCGGCTCCTTCCATCAAATTGCTGTCTTCCACAGCCTTACTCTCTTACTGCTCGGAAGGGGAAAGGGAAGCATCTCTATTTACTCATAAAAGCATAGGTCTAACTTATTCCTCTGTTAAATAAACCCCAGTGGCTCCCTGCTGCCAGTCCGATAAACTCCCATATTTGTTATTTAAAGACCAATACAACTTGGACCCAACCTGCCTTTCCAGCCTTTTTATAACATTACTGCTTTTCCTGAACTCTATAGCCCAATCAAATTGACTTTGCTGTTCCTCACATGTGGCACTGAATCTCCAGTCTCTGTGCCTTTGCATTGGCTGTCCTCTATGCTTAGGACTTAACTGTACTTTGTACTTCTTTGTTTCTTCGAGACTCCACCCAAGCACCATCTTCTACATGAGGATTTTCCTGATTCTTCTTCCTTCCCCTCCCCTCCAAAACTCCTAACACAGCTCTTATGCCCTCCCTCCAAAAATTACCTTGTCCATTATGTGTATTGTCTGTACATGTGTACTGATTTATGTGTTGTCTTTCCCTTAAAATGTTAAGTCCTTTAGATAAGGGGCTTTTATTTTTCATTGTGTCTCCACGTAGGTATCACATCCTCAATTGTGGATGTTCTCTAAGAAAATGTAAATTTTAATCTCTGAAACTTTTTTTGTTTGTTGTTATTTTTTCTCTTAAAGACCAGCCTTAACCCCAAATCACTCTGGCTCTCATTGATTGGCCAACAACAGGTCCCAGACCAAGCCCTACTTGATCATTGTTTGGACCCTTATTGGCTCAGAATGAATGTAAACAACAGTTATTTTTGTTTTGGCCAGAAACTGAGGGTCTTCTTCCAGATCTATTTAAAGAAGCCATTCTTTGCCACATTTCTTATTATGCCTTAATCACTGAATGGGCACTGCCTCATTCCAACTGAGACCTGTTAAAGACTAGCTTGAAAAGGACAAGATTCCCATTGCATCCTGTGCTGTCTCCAGTAGTTCTGATCCATATCTGGCCACTGGACCCAGATGGCTCTGGAAGAGAAATCGAGGCTGGTGACTTTGCACAGCCCTCTCTCACTGAAATCCAATTCATTTGACATCAAGGCATCACCTCTCTGATGTCCTGGTCCTGTTGAGAATGAAGGACAAAGAGCAGCAAGCTAGTGTCCTCAGCGCCTAACGGTGCCTGAATATAATCCAATGCTTAATAAACTTGTTACCTGAATTCCCAAATACTTCTGCAGATAGCCAGGCAAATCTGGAACATAGCTCCTACGAGGAATTGCTTTGTGAGATATAAATTTAATCACCCCCCAAAAAAAATTTAATCAAAAAGGCCGACAAAATTACAGATATAGAAACTGAATCTGAAATAAATTTTTGCAGAGGATGTTTAAGGGAGAGGGTCTGAAGTAAATCTGATCAAACTAGGGCAAGCCTAGAAACAAATATGAAGAATTCAGAGCTGAACTCATATTAATTGCAATGACTGATCTTGGTCCCAAAGAAAAGGTGATGAAACACTGTTCAATAAAGAGATGGGGGATGAAACAAGAAATGTTTCAGTCGGTTTTAATTAACTTTCTTTGTTACAAGGGGAGGGGTGCAATAGGGTTGGAGGAGAATATGGGGACATGACTGATGTATAAACCAAAAGGCATAAATTTTTAAAATAGGCAAGCCTTTTGAAAACAGCCTGATGTATAAGAAAGCACTGGGAATCAAGGTACAGGGGCATCCGATTCTGACACTCTCATTGGGTATTCTGCCCCTCTGTAAACCTCCCTTTCTTCCTTTGTCAAAGAAGGGTTGTACCTCTCGGAGTTCTGCCTCTGAAACCTGATTTGAAGGAGAGGGGAGTGACTTTGAGGTGTATGACTTCACTGATCTCACTCATAAAGAACAGCAGCTTCCTGACCTTGGCACCAGTCGATGACTTCATAGGTAGCCTCTTTACTCAGATACGTTTCCTGTATGTCCAGCCATTGCCTCACCCCAGGTCCTGGTGACACAGGTCCTTAAAACTTGTTTCAGTGCTCGGTTCCATTAGCAAACTACCACCCCCAAACCATCCTGCTCTAAGCTCTCTGGGAAGCATGGCCATCCACAGTGGCCTCAGTACTAATGCTTGAGGAAAATGCATCCTTTTGGCCTGCTGCATTTCAGAAGCTCACCAAGTCGCTCAGAGGGTTTTTAACTTAAATGGCTGCACTCCATTTGCCTCAAAGGGCAACACAAGAAGATTTCTTGGTGGCCCCCTCATCCAAATAGTGGCCAAGTCTTTGTTGATTTTCCTCTGTAATAGCTCTGCAATCCATCTCCATCTCTACTCGTGCAGGTATCACCCTATTTCAGGCCTTCATCATCTCTTTTCCTGGAAGGATGCAACAGCCACCTAATTGGTCTTCCTGCCACCAGTCTTTCCACCGCTCCCCAGTCTATCTTCCACAGAGCTGCCAAAGTGTTATCTCTAAAGGGCAGGTATGACTGTTACTCCAGTGCTCTGGAAGCTCCAGGAGCTCCCTATTGCCTCGAGGGTGAAATAGGAAGCATTCAAAGCCCTTCTCTGTCCGACCTTTCCAGATCTCTTATATTTATGGTCTAGTCAAACTGGCCTGCTTGCACTCTCACACATACAGAATTCCATTTCTCAGCTCTGTCACTTTGCCCTGCTGTATACTACACCTGCTATGCCCTCTCATCCCCTCTGTCCCTTAGAATCACTGGCCTTCCTTCAAAGATCAGCTCAGGTAGCCACCTCCTACTGCTGTCCTTCCTGACATTATTACCTTATATTTCCTCTGTATATATTTAGTGTCTATTTATATATGTATATGTTATTTTTTTTTTGGTAGACCATGAATTCCTTAAGGGCAAGGATTCTTTTATATTTGGCTTTTGTATTCCCAGCACCTAGCATGTAGCTACTTCAAAAATGTTTTGTTGGGTTGATTTTTTAAAAATTCATCTAGCACTGCCCCTACTATTTGCCCTTGGGCACACAGACCCCAGGTTCAAATTTATATTCTTTTCCTTTACTACACTTAGTATAACTGTGTATGTCAAGCGTATGTGTTCTGGTTAGTGGACAGGTACACTTACATAGTTAAGTGACAGCAGGAATTTGAACCCACAACTTATAATAGCCGATGTTCTACTACTCTGCCTTTCCATAAACATCAACATAAACATTGATAAAAGAGATTTCTTCCCTGTTGACTCCCCTTCCCCCAGTCACTAAGGGTTTTTTTCACCCACAAATGCATAAAAAAGAATTCCAGCTCCCTAAGTTGAGAGGTTAATATGGTCTTAACAGTGATTTCTCTGGCAAAGAGATTGCTTGGCCTTAGAGAAGAGGTCCAGCAGAAAACAGTGGAGAAATAAGATGGTAGTCTGCAGGTATAAAATGTTACACGTAGTGTCAGATATGGTTAGTTTGTTAGACTTTGTTTAAATTTGTCTTTGTTACAAAATGGGATTCTGTGAAAGGAGTATATTGGGAAGTGAATCTTATATAAAAATGAAAAAAGACATAAATAATAAATGTTATTAATTGGGATTTTAAAAAATCTGGGGAATAATCGCTCTTGCTTGTATCCAAGAGGGCTCTGTTCTAGTCCAGCCCTATTCTGTATCGTTCTGGCAGAATTCTGGCACACAGGGATCCCATCCTGTTGTTGGAATTCTCATCACTGCTGTTATTACTATTGTTATTTCTTCTGAGAGGAAGGATAATTTTTGAGGGGTGGAGAGTTTCTATTCTCCTAGATTGATTAAATCAATAAAAGCATAAATAAATAAAAGCTAAAACTGCCCAGATCACAATGGTGTTAAACAAATGCAGTGATATTGGCGAAGAACAGATTCAGAATTCTGACTGTCAGCTAAGTTCAAGTGATTTCCCAAGACACTCAGGGTGGAGCAGAGATGCTGCTGATAACGTGTATGGCATGGCTTTAACAGCATGAAGAGAGCAACTGACTGCAGCTGTTGGTGCGATTTGGCAGCCTCCTAACCATTCAGACGAATCTAAACAAATCACAATCCGTGGCTTCCTGATGCCTGAAGGAAAGTCCTATAATGACTGCTCTGAGCTGGCCTCCCAGGCAGGGGTGGGTGGAAATATGCAGATTATACAACTTTAGGGTCTTCCTAGGGCTTTTGCTCAGTGCAGCAGCTGCTACCCTCCCACAATTTTGGCTAGTTACTGCAAAATCTGAGCTTTCATTCACTAATCATATGTCAGCAGCTCTTCCCACTGTGACAGTAGCCAGCACCTCGGGCATCCACCCCCGGCACCCTGTTAAGCGAACAAACCAGGTCTCCCCTTTCACTTCCCTATCTATCATGCCATCTTCAAAAGGGAAACTGTATTTGTTGGGGCCCTTCTAAGAAACCTTAACCTAGAGGCAAGACACTTCTCTAGAAAGTCTGAGCTTTGGCCTGGTCTTTATCTCACTTCCCCAGAAGCTGCCAAAATTTCTGTTTCTCTGATACCTCAGTAGCCAGTTGTCTAATTAGAGATGTTTCTGATCCGGGAAAATCAGGATTATAGATATACTAACACTATTCTGCAAAAAAATAGAATAGAAATAAGGAAAGGGGAAGGAGGGAGTGGGGGAAATCCTGCTGTTGTCTACTCGACTTTCTCTCCTTCTGACTGATTCCCTCCCCTCCACACACACACACACACACACACACACACAAAACCAACAACACCTCGATTAGGGAGAAAAAAAATGAACTCCCTGCCTTTTCCCTCCAAACAATTTTATAGTGAGCCAGTTATCATGGAACCAAAGTGACATGAAACTATAATCAGCCACCTGCTGGGACTGCTCTCCTTCCTGCTGAGCAAGTGTGCCTAGGCCTTGATGTGTTGGGAGAGGCTGCGATTGACAGGGGAACCTGGAAGGGAATGTGCTTGAAACCCCTAGCAGCCAACACATTTGGGAAATTCACCCTCACTTGAGAAAGGGAAGCAAGCGAGATCTGTTAGCAACTAAAAACATAGCAATCTGCCTGAACGGCAGAAAGATTTCTATTCTTTGATCGGTCCTTCTGGTCCCTCTGTGAGCCAGTTCTCCAGGGCCTTCTTTTTTTTTTTTTTTTTTTTTTTTAAGGCAATTGGGGTTAAGTGACTTGCCCAGGGTCACACAGCTAGTAAGTGTCAAGTGTTTGGTCTGAGGCCAGATTTGAACTCAGGTCCTCCTGACGTCAGGGTCTCCAGCGCCTTCTAAGGCACAGGTAGAAAGATTGAGGTAAGAACAGGAGTGTGTAATGGGTCGTCAGAGTGACTATAATAATTGAGCCAATTCGAGAGTGTCTGGCTCAGTACGGGTGCTCAGTGAAAGCTTTTGAGAGACAGTGGTCAAAGACAACCTTCCTCAATTCTGGCTACCAGATATATCAACAAGGATCTCACCCATGGCATTACCATGTTGAATTATTAGAGACCTTAGAAATCAAACTAGCTTACCTCTCTCATTTTACTGATTAGGTAACAAATCAGAAAAGTTTAATGACTTGCCAAAGATCTCACATGTAATTAGTGGAATGTAAGCTCCTTGTGGGCAGGAACTTTCATATTTGTATTCCCAATTAATCAATAAACATTTATTAGTCACCTACCAGGTTCCAGGCTGCTGTGCTAATCTCTGGGGATACAGAAGGAGGCAAAAAAGTAAAACGCTATTGGGGGGGGGGTGGACATATGAACCTGGTTCTGCCCTCTGGGGCCAAACAAAACAAGCTGAATCCCTCTTCTTCAGGAAAACCTTTCAGGTACTTCAACACAGCTATCAAGTTCCTTTGGCTGTTCTCCAGGTACACCTCCTTAATTCCCCACCTCCTTCAACTGATCCTTTTATAGAATGGACTTCAGGCCCCTCATCATCCTGATTGCCCACCTTTTGATGCTTTCCGTATCATCAGGGTTTTTCTGAAACTATAGCACCTGGAGCTGAACAAAATACTCCAGGTATGGTCTGAAAAGAACAACCTACAGAGAAGTGATCACTTCCTTATTCCTGAAACCTGTGTCCCTCTTAATGTGTCCCAGTAGCACATTAGGGTTTGGTTTCGTTTTCCATAATCGAACTTAATCAGTACTTGTACTCTACCAAAACCCCATGGGCCTTTTCTAGGCAAACTGCTTTCTATCTATACCTCTCCCATTTTGTACTTGTGAAGTCAATTTTTTTAACCCAAGGGTAAGACTTCACATTCATTTTTATTACATTTCATATTAATAGATTTGGCCAAATTATTCTAGTCAAAATCTTCTTGGATCTTGACTTTCATCCAGAGTGTTAGCTATGTGTTCCAGCTTCATGTTATCTGTAGATTTGTCAAGGATGTCATCCATGACCTTCTTAATTCATTGATTAAAAAAGTTAACAGCACAAGGCCAAGCATGGACCTTTGGGGTATTGTACTGGAGGTCTCCTTTCAAGTAAACTTGAATCATTAATAATTGCTCCTTGAATCAGGCCATTTAACAAATTTTAAATTCATCTAGTTATACTGTCTAGCTTACATTTCTCCATCTTTTCTAAAAAGAATAGCACATGTTTTATCAAATGTTTTGTTAAGGAATGTGATAGTCATCACCATCACAGGTTACCAGACTCTTTCAAGAAAATAGCAAGAAAAAAGTACTCATATGTACAAAAATATAGCAGCTTTTTTTGTGATGGCAAAGAACTGGAAACTAAAGAGGTGCCCATCAATTAAGGAATGGCTTAACAAATCATATCAACAATATGAATGGAATTAAATACTATAAGAAATGATGAAAGGGATAGTTTCTGAGAAACCAGAGAAGACTCCTATGTAAAGTAAGCACAAACAGGAGAACAATTTATATAATAACAATATTGTAAAGACAAAAATCTCTGGAAGACAAGAATCCTGGTCAGTGCAATGATACATGAGGACTCTGCCCACCTCTTGCCAAGAGATATGATAGACTCGGTTCAGACTGAGACTTTTTTTGGACATAACCAATTTGGGAATTTGTCTTGCTTAATTATGCATATTTGTTATAAGTACATTATTTTTCTTTCCTTTTTCTAATGGGTGTGGAGGTAAAAGAGGGAGAAAATAGATTTTTATTAAGAAAAATTAAGATGAAAAATAGTATCAGGTTTATAGTTCTATCTTCATAGTTAGCAACAACCAACCCCATCATTAAATTGTTTTGTGTCACTGTGGTTATATGCTATTGGCAGCTGAATTTTCTTCTTGGACCTTTAAACCTCATGTGATTGGGATGGCATTAGTGTAGCCCCATTAGTGTACTCTGGCAACATTTGTATTTTAGTAGAAGATCCAACTGGGGTCTAGGGAAGAGAGTAATAGGCCAGGATCCAAGACCCAGTGGTCTTCCTTTAAAGAAGGCTTAGTTCAGTCAACTGAGATTAGCCTGGTATAAAATCTCCAGCATTTCCTATGCATAACTTCTAGGCAAGACACAACATATTAGTCTAATAGGTTTTTAAGAACTTTATAAAGAAATTGATGAGGGCATTGCCTACCCCAAAACACAGAGCAGAGCTTAAATTGGAGCACAGGGTCCTCTGACTACAAATCCAGTAGTCTTTCCAATATACTGTGCTGACTTCCTGGTGCAATATGGAACTCAGAAGAGGTCAGTGTCCAAGATGTAGGTGTGGGAGTCATCTTTGTTCGGGTGATAGTTGTAGATGAGAAAGTAAATAAGATTCTCAGGGAGAGAATGTAGAGGGAGAAGAGAGGGAAGAGTTCAGAAAGAGGGGCAAGAGCTTACAAAGGAAACAGAAAGGTTAGAAAAGTAGAAGCAAAACCTGGAGAGTCTGGAATCTCTGAAGCTTAGGAAGGAAAACATTTCATGAAACAGCATGGTCAGTAGTGTCAAAAGTGACAGAGAGGTCAAGGATATGAAGGATCGAATGAATCTTCAACCCTGATATGTCAGGCATGAGAAAATCAGAATGAAGGTATTTGGGGAGGCAGTGAGTGCCCCTAACATCAGACCACATACTTGGTGGCCTAATCAACCTATGTTTAAGGTAATCCTTAGCCTGTGTTATGGTTTTATGTCATAGTGTTTCCTTTAAATGCATGTTTGGAAGAGAGAATCTTTATTCCAACCCTCTGAATAAGACTAGATTTTCTAGGAAAAGGCTTTCTTTTCTGTAAAATGAAGAGGTCAGATGGATGATTTCTATGATCTCGGGACCAGCTCTAAATCCTATGATCATGTGATCCTGTTTATATTCCCCAGGGCAGCTAAGTGGTTTAGTGGATAGAGCACTTGGCTGGAAGTCAGGAAAATCTGTGTTCAAATTTGGTCTCAGACACTTACTAGCTGTGTAACCCTGGGCAAGTCACTTAATCTCTGTTTTCCTCAGTCTTCTCCTCTGTAAAATGGGGATAATAACCGCACCTACCTCTCAGGGTTGTTATGATCAAATGATATGATAATTGTAAAGTACTTGGCAGGATGCCTGGCATATAGTTAACACTATATAAATGTTAGCTATTATTATTATTGGGCATGAAAAGCCATCTTCTAGTCATCTTTTAAGTAGATCTGAACATGCTCAGGTGAACCGTCTTGCTATACCTCTGAATCCTCCCCAAAATATGTTAACTGTGATGGATACTAATTCTGAAGTTATCCCTTTGGGGCCCTAGTAATCAATTCATGGCTGAAGCTCTTCCCACTTTGGGGGCAGGATAAAGAATGGAGTCCAAGTTGGTGATTGGTTAAGGCAAGCTTACTATTATTTTCCATTCAAGGAATAAAATCTCTGATCAGTAATAAAGTGGGAGATTATCTGTGCCTTCCTTGGTGAATATTACCAAGAGGTTCTGACAATTTGCCGGCACATTAGGGCAGCTGCTCCCACTACCCCTGGGTATAGGATCACAGCTTGTGGTGGCTGGAAAGGTCCAAGTCCCCACCCTCTAATCCGGGGGATGATAATATTGTCGTAATCATTCTGTTCCCACATCTACCTCCTCCACTTGGCCATATCCACTATTTCTAATATGAACTGGCAGAATGTTCCTCTCTTTCCTAGCTAAGGGGAATGATGTCCTTCTAAACAAGCCCTTTCCCATCACTGTCCCCTCCACAGCCCTCTTTTGTCTAAGGAGAATTATCCACCTGGCTACTTGTCCCTACTTGATTTCATTCTTGTAGTCCGAGCAATTGCTTGTGTTTTCTGAGCCCAGGCCAGGACAGTATTGGGATAAGGGCCATTGTACAAGGTGCCAGCTCAACCTAGGGGTGCCTTATTAGAATTGCTTCTTCCTAGTACTACTTGGCTAAAAAAATCCTGGCAAGTTGAATGCCCAAAGGGTGCTTGACTCTTCTGCCCCTCAGTGTCCTAGGGCTCAGTTTCTATTGTTCACAAGTCCATATCTGGTATGCTTCCCCCACTCCTATATCTATTATCCTAGTTGATATGAATTCACTTTTATAAAAGGTTATTTATTAAAAAGTATATCAAGAGCAAGTGTTGCAAAAAAATCCCCCACACCTGGAAGCTGGGCACTATCCCTCTTCACACACTCAGTTCTGAGAAATGTGGGCTCACACTTAAAGAATAAAGTAGTCAGACACACATATAGAGAACGTGCAGAGCTAAGGGGAACCTTGTAACTACTAGACCTGGGAATCATTTTCTTTCCTCTAACAAGTTTGCTTCTGCATAAGACATTACTGATAGATGAATCATTCCTCTTGCTCAGCTGGGCTGGCTCCTTGAAGGACATGGTATCATAGATGATGAGTCAGTCTCCTGCTGGGCTGGGTCAAGTAGGCCCCTCCTTAAGGCTGGTTCCTCACTGGATTCAACTATTGCTGCCATCAGGTCTGGTGGTCTCTGCTACTAACTCCATTTGCTGAGGACATCTATGATGGCTCTTCCAACTTTCTGAAGCTCATAATATAGTAACCTGATTAATACCATATCTTGATTTTCATTCACCCACGACCAGGAAAGAATAAGCATAAAAGAGACAAAATATGGGACAGGTAGATGGCACAGTGGATAGAGCACCAGCCCTGGAATCAGGAGGACCCGAGTTCAAATCCAGGCTCAGACACATAACACTCACTAGCTGTGTGACTCTGGGCAAGTCGCTTAACCTCAATTGCCTCGCCAAAAGAAAGACAAAATAAATAGAGTTACCATGTTTTCACAGACAGAATTGCCTGGTGGAAGATAGGGCCCCATCTCGCAGCTCACAGCAGGCTTCCTCACTAGAAAGCTTCCAGGAAAGAGTTTGAGAACATCTATTCAAACCTTTCTTATGCACTATCAGTCCAGCTCCTAAGCCAAGCAGATTCTTCCTCACCATATAACCAGCTTCTCATTCAATCATGGACAGAAGAAAGCTCTCCAAGCTGCCAAATGCTGCATTAATACCAGGCAGAGAATATTACAAATGCCCTCTGTAACCTAACAGGAAGGGCATGCACGGTTAAAGGACTGGGCCCTCACTTGTCAGTCATTCCATTAACAAGACCTCAATCATGTTGGACGCTGGAAATAATGTAAAGGATCTTTTTCCTTACCCATGACCACAGGCTGTGCTAAAGAGAATGACAACCTCAGGCTGACACCTCTCAATCACATCTGAGTCAGTCTCCATCGAACCCGGACTCTGATCATCACAGCCTGAGTTCATTAGTGTACTTGACAGGTGTGGTCACACCCCTGGGTTTACTCCTACATACCATGAACTTAACAAAGAAAACAAGGCCCCCACCAGGGAAGCCAGTTATACTGAAACACAACCAGATGGGATGAATTTCTTGACTAGAAACCCCAGGGAATCATATAAACTTAGACAAGAGGGCAAACAAATATGGAAGTACAAGAGTCCATAACCCTGATCCTATGACCCTTTGTGGACAGTCTATCTCCGGGGTACTCACTCTGGCTTCTCCAGAACTGGGAGAACCAGCCTTGGATCACCAGCATCAGTAGTCCTTCTGGCATTACTGGAAATAGCCCTGCCTTGACTCCCTTGCACCAAGAAGAACTGAAAATAGCTAAGCATTAGGTGGCGTAGTGTATAGAGCACTGGCCCTGAAGTCAGGAGGACCTAAGTTCAAATCCGACCTCAGACCAAACACTTGACACTGACTAGCTGTATGACCCCGGGCAAGTCACTTAACCCCAATTGCCTAAAAAAAAAAATAGCTAAGCATCTGTTGAGCCTGATATCTTCCCAAATCTTGTTATTTCCACTTCTCTAATATCTCTCCATATTCATTACCTTCCCACTGGCCCTCATCACCTCTTGCCTGGAATAACTCTCTAAGTGGTCTACCTGTGTCAACTCTCTCCCCTCCCCATTTGGGGAGAAACCACCCCAATGTATGTGATAAGTATTATCGCTTAGTTGACAAAGTGATTTTTCCAAAGCTTAGAGCTACTCATGAAGGTCCCCTACTCAATAAACTCTAGGGACTTCCTATTACTTACAAGATCAAATTTAAATCTGGCATTTAAAGTTCTTAATAACCCGTCCCCTTGTCTTGCTATCTTTCTGGACTTCTTATAAACTTGACTCCCCTTCATGCCTGGTGTTAGTGCCTTTTCCTTTGAGGTTACATACAGATGATCCTGTATATATCTTGTATGTGCCTGTTGTCTCCTTGCTTAAAATGTGAGCTTCTTGGGGGCAGGGACTGTTTTTGCTTTTCTTTGTATCACCCAGCACTTCTCATAATGTCTTATATGTAGTAAGCCCTTAATAAATGCTGTTGACTGACTGAGTACTGACTTCCTGGGTTCCTATTTCCTTTTTCCTGTCACCAGCTGACATGGTGATCAGAGGTGTGACTCTAGTGACTAAACTCAGAGCAGGGACATAACTAAACTCTCAGCCAATTTTATTTGGCAATATTCCTTTCGATTACTAGGGCCAGTACAAGAAACAGACCCCTTGGTTCATTTAATTCTTTCAACCATCATTTATTGAGAGTCATTTGCCAGGTACATAATGCCAAGTACAAAATGAAACAGCCTCTGCCCACAAGGATCTTACATTCTGTTGGCAGGAAACAAATTACACACATATAAAGAATGAATGAATGAAAAAGCATCTAGTAAGTACTTACCGTGTGCCCAATACTATGCCTTATAAGTGCTGGGGCTACAAATACCAAAATGAAGACAGTTCCTGCCCTCAAAGGCCAGAGGATTAGAATTACATTACATTAGAATTAGAATTACATTCTAATATGGAGGAAGGAGATTAGTGGCCAGGGAGGGCCACCTTTATTCTGGAAAGTCGTTGTTGTTTGTCCATCATTCTCAAAGAGGACGACTCGAAGGTGATAGCATAACTTGCAAATGAATTGGATTTAAATGAGGGAGGACTGTGCAAAGTCACCAGCCTCATTTTCTCCTCTGGAGCCATCTGGGTCTAGTAGCAAGATATAAATCAGGATGACTGGAGATGGCCCCCCATGCAGGGGGAAGACCTTGGCCTTTTTTAAGGTCAGGTCTTTCCCAGGTCTCAGTTCAGTGATTAAGGCTAGGTAAGAAATAAGAGAATGGCCTCTTTTACCTAGTCAGAAAAAAAAAATCAATCTGGGAGGGGAAGACCCCTAAGGTTTCTGAGCAAAACAAAAACCATTGCTATTTACATTTACTCTGAACCAATCAGGGCCCAAACAATGACTGATAAGCGGGGCCTGGGCTGGAACCTATTGTTGGCCAATCAATGAGAGCCAGAGTGAAACGGGTTTAAGAAAGAAATCTAGTCTGTAAACCCCAAGATATTTTTCGAGGTTTCAGCAATCAAAATTTATATTTCTTTGGTCAGAGCACCCACAGGTAAAGGTATGATACCCTATGTGGAAAGAGGGAGAGGACAGAAGAAAGGGAAAGAAGGAAGGAAGGGAGGAAGGAATTGGATTTAAGTGAGGGAGTGCTGGGCAAAGTCACCACCCTCACTTTCTCCCCCAGAGCCATCTGGGTCCAGTGGCAAGATATAAATCAGGATGACTGGAGATGGCCCCCTTTGGAAAGTTCCCAGGATGCTGAATGGAGCTTTAGGAGAATAGACTAACATCCCCTTTCCAGTAATAATGACAGTATTGTCAAGAATGGGGGGAGGGGAAGGTAGTACCCATGTGGAATTGAGGCAGCTGGCTAGATGACTGGGGAGTAAAGTGAAGTATGCTGGTGGAGGCCCACCTGAAGTACATGCAAAATATATACAAAATAATTTGGGGTAGGTTGAGGATATTAACAGCTTTATTTTGGAAAGTATTTCTGTCTTTGGTATAACTGGAGTCGCTGTCCTTTGCACTGAGGCTGATATCTGATCAATAGCTTTCCTATGCCCACACTGAATATGGTGGCAGGGGTTCCCTATTCTCTGTAGCTTTGGTGCAAACATAGAGGAAAACGATGAGGAAATAAAGTGGCATGTTATAGGCAAGATCAGGTTTACCTTGAATAGGCAGTAGGTTATGTGATGTGGGTTCTAGTCCTGACCCTCCCATTAACTGATTATTGACCTTAAGGAAGTTACTTTCCTTCTCCGAGTCTCAGTTTCCTCACCTGTAAAATGAAGGGAGTAGGCGGGATGATCTTTAAGGCCGCTCCCAGCTCTTTCAGTCTGTGACTTGTCCTTTTTCAACAGGACTTTATTCATTTGTTAACCTTAATGAGTCCTGTTTTTCTTCTTTTACCTATTCTTATCTCCTGCTCCCCTCCACTCCCACCCCAGACTCCAAGATGTACAGAAATACAAGCTGTTACAGGAGCCCCAGCTCTCCCACACACACTGCACTGATAACACAGGCCTACTCAGGTTTGATTTGTTTTGACACGCCCTCACTTCTGGGAAAAGTTTTCAAGTTGTTCCAGATAAAACTGTTTCCCTTTAGAACAATGCAGTGAGGATGTTCATCATTCCTTATCTAAAGACCTGGCATTCTAAATCGAGGCTCTAGGCTCTACATACATTCCAGTGGATCTCCTTGGGTAGTAATGAGTTTATCTGAATGGTCTCACTCAGATGGGTGCCAGCCAGGGCAATGCCCTTATAGTCCCCAAGCTCTGGGATACCCCTATCAGCAGCTGGGAGTTCATGGGGTCAGCAGAACATGGATTTTGAGTTGGAAGGGAATTCAGAAGCCATCTGTTTCAACCTCCTCCTTTTACAGTTGAGGAAACTGAGCCCCAGGGATATTAAGGTGACTAGGTGGCAAATGTCGGTGGTGTTCGTTCCACTCTACCATGGTGGGTAGAAGTGCTGGGTTAAAGGGGTCTTCAACCCCTGAATATTTGTCATTCATCATTCTAGGGAAGTATAACTACCAAGGTATGACCCTGATCCATCACTGAGCTGTCAACCACTCCTGAAGTGTAGTTTATTTGAGCTAAGATGAAAGAACCCAACTACCAAGCCCATTTCCCCGTGGAACACTTAATGCATGCTAAACTACTTCCAACTACTTGCTCCTATAAAATGGTCACTTGAAACTGCACTTGCTACAAATGGTGAGTAGGTTCCAGGTGGAAGGAGTTGAGGGGAAGCTCAGTATTTCCAACCCCTGCCTGGATAGAGTGGCAAATGCCATAAGGCTAAGGCACAGCAATCCCAACAGTACTGTAGGAACAGGCAGAGAATTCTCCACTTAGTTGGTAGTAAACTTTTAAGATTTTTCAAAGAAATCCTTAGAAGACAATTGATTTGAGTAGCTGTTGAATTAAGACTTTCCTGGGGACACCTGTGCAATGTTGAAGCTAACTGGGGCTCCTGGTGCTGATTGGGAAGGTGTTTTTCAACTGCTTCTCCCCCCTACCCTCCACTGGATTCCATCTTCTCCTCTGCCATTTCCTGATCTCATTCTGAGCTGCCTGCGCATGGGATAGAAAGAGCATTAAATGGAAGTGTGCTTTTGTGTGGAAGTCATTACTGGAAACACCTGTTCACTGTTGAGTTTAATTGGACTACAGCTGGTGCTGACTGTGTGTGAAGGGGGGTTGTTACTCTTTACTGACTAGTTCACTGTCAGTGGTAACAGTGGGGAAGTCAGTGCTTCAAAGTTCAGACAGCACATCGTACCCTTATGTACTTTATGTCCTATATGGTTAGTTGCCTCTGAGGTACATTATGGCGGATTTAGGCGGGTGAGGAAAAAGCCAGTATCTCAGGTCGATTTTATTGAGCAATTTTTAATTCCAAATATAGAGATGCAGGGATATGCTCTGGAGATGATTGATAGAAACTAAGCGTGATTATTTACAAAGGAAACAAAGAAATGGAACACTCAGAGCAGGGCTCTTAGCAATATTAGCTGATCACCTTTGTCCAAACACGATAGGCATCAGAGAAAGGCACACGTGGATAGACAATAATGAAGCTCAGGGATAGTCAGATAGCAGCAAATTAAGATTGCATTCCTGATTAGATCCACAGTACAAGGAGACTAAATCTAGCTGTAGTCCTTAATAAAAAGAAATAATAATAAAGCTTAAATCATTGGCTTGAAATGAATAAATGCTGACTTGCATATTATTAATACTGTAAAACAGAAAATTTAAGCGACAAACAGCACAAAAATTCTCCTTTTCTTACCTGGTTTCCCCTACAACTCTCTCCAATCCTGTCTGGTCCATATAGGCCTCACTTTCCTATTGCCTCTAGTTGGGTTAGTACAACTAATTAGTACTGTTCCTATCACCATACACTCCAGTTTCAATAGTGACATAGCACCATCAGGCATTAGATCTATGATATGCCAGGGCATTTCTAATTATTTAAGGGGTGGAACATGAGCTGTGGAGTCTGAGGAGCTAGTTCTGTTCCTTACTATTACATGATTCTATCACTAGACCTCTCTGGGCCTTAGTTTCCTTATCTGTAAACTGAGGGGTTAGACTAGATGACCTTGAGAATCTCTTCCAGCTCTGAATCTATGATCCTATGAAACCCTGAACAATATCAAATGAAAATTAGCTTGATATCACCTTCAAATTTTTAAAAAATATATATCACGGGGCAGCTAGGTGGTACAGTGGATAGCACATCAGCCGTGGAGTCAGGAGGACCTCAGTTCAAATCTGGCCTCAGACACATAACACTCACTAGCTGTGTGACCCTGGGCAAGTCACTTAACCCCAACTGCCACACAGACACACAAAATATATATATATATGTATGTATATATATATATACATACATAGCTACATAGATAGATAGATATATTTCACCTTGAGGAAGGGGGAAGTAGAAGGCCATAAAAATCAAAGACAAGATGATAGAGTATTATTGATTATTTTTAGTTTTTATACCACAGCCATTTCGTGATATAATTTCATTCAATTTCATAAGTTGTCTGAGCAATGTGGAAAAAAAAAAACACCCACAAAATTGTGTGTGTATTTTAGAATGATCTTCATTTGGAATGAGCTTAAGTAATTGAAGTGCAATTAGGTTTTAGCCATGCTAATATTTGTGTTAATATTGGTCTAGGGATTCTGAATGGAAGAGAAAATTCTGACCCCAGAAAGACTGAGTATACAGGGAAAGGAGGGGAGGGTAGTGCAGTACAAAGAAATTCTAAGGGCAGAATTAAGGAAGATAAAGAGGCAGCTAGATGGTGCTACAGTACATAGAGCACAGGGCCTGGAGTCAGGAAGACCTGGGCTGCAATCCAGTCTCAGACACTTCCTAGCTGTGTGACCCTGGGCAAGTCACTTAACCCTGTTTCCCTCAGTTTCCATCTGTAAAATGAGGATAACAAAAGTACCTACCTCCCAGGCTTATGACCAAATGAGATAATAATTGTAAAGCACTTGGCTCAGTGCCTGGCACACAGTAAGCACTATATAAATGTTAGCTATTATTACTATGTAGAGTTAGTAGCAGCGTGGATTTTGTGAATAGTTTTGACCTTGGACCAAGAAACAGGCCTGAGATTCACACAAGAAAAGACTATACTTTTTATTTGGACTGAAGAGTTATGAGAGAGTTCTTAGTTTGAACTGGGAAGGAAAACTGTAAATAACTGTAAAAAAAAAAACCATATATATAACCGGGAAAGGAGGTAGCGTGGTATGTAGGGGGAAGGTGGAATAACAGATGGGCATCCAGCCTGGGTGTTGCATTAGTATCCCCCAAGTTTCAAAAGGCTTGGGGGAAAAAGCTCCAGCATGTTGGATCCATCCTCTATGAAGAGCTTGCAGAAGAACATAAATGAAAATCTAATAGAATAAGTAATTATTAAGTGTTTACTATGCTGCAATATATACTATGGGCAGCTAGATGGTACAGTAGATAGAGTGCCACGCCTGGAGTCAGGAAGACCTGAGTTCAAATCTGGCCTCAGACACTTCCTAGCTGTGTGACCCTGGGCAAGTCACTTCACCCTGTTGGCCTCAGTTTCCTCATCTATAAAATGAGCTAGAGAAGGAAGTGGCAAACCCCTCCGGTATCTTTGCCAGGAAAACTCCAAATGGGGTCACAAAGAGTAGGACACAACTGAAAGCAACTCAAGAACAACAACAACAACTAGGTAAGACACTGTGCTAAGTCCCAGGGATACAAAGACAAAACAAAAAACAGCACCTGCCCTCAAACAGCTTATATTCTGCTGGGAGAATGTATAATAACATCTCAGGCTGCAATGAGGACCAACAGTGGTGGAACAGCGATAGTAATAGTCCTGCTATTCTTTGTGTCTAGTCAGATTCCGTTTGGAATATGGTGTTTCGTTCCATCCCAGGCACCACGTTTTAGTAAAGACGTTGACAAGCTAGAGAGCATCCAGAGGAGAATGATCGAGAACGTGATAGAGGTAGAGAACATGCTGTATGTGAAGATCAGATGAAAGACATAGGGATGAGACAGCTAGGTAGTGCAGTGGATAGAGCACCAGCCCTGAAGTCAGGAGGACCTGAATTCAAATCCAGCCTCAGATACTTACTGGCTTTGCCTCAAAAAAGGAAGAAAGAAGTGGATGTGTTAGTTTAGCTAAAACAAGGGAGGAAGGGGAGAACCAAGATGATCACCATTGCTTAAAGGCAATAGGCATCAGAGAAAGACACACACAGATATTCATTAATGAAGCTTAGGGGTAGTCAGATACTAATGAAAACATTTTTGTACATTTAGAGTTTGTTTTGCTTAGGACTAATCTCTCCCTTAAATATACTATATACATAACATATTACACATATTATATATAAATATAATACACGTATTTATAGGAAGAAGTACAGTTAAGAGTCCCTCCACCAAAACAAAAAACCAGAACTCTAAACAGATCTAGCAAACTCACCAAACTGTATCCTGATCAGTAAATTAAAGAAAAAAAATATCATTGTGAGTCATTAGTTCAGCTCAGGTTGGTAGAGGGAGCTAGTAAGAAATGTCTTCTGGGGCAGCTAGGTGGTGAAGTGGATAGAGCACCGGCCCTGGATTCAGGAGGACCTGAGTTCAAATCCGGCCTCAGATACATAACACTTACTAGCTGTGTGATCCTGGGCAAGTCACTTAACCCCATTGCCTATCCCCCCCCCCAAAAAGACATGTCTTCTCCATGGGGTTTTAGCTAAACTAACATATCCACTTCTTTCTTCCTTTTTTGAAGCAAAGCTAATAAGTATCTGAGGTCAGATTTGAACTCGGGTCCTCCTGACTTCAGGGCTGGCATTCTATCCACTACACCACCTAGCTGTCCCATCTCTATGTCTTTCAACTAATCTTCACATACAGCATCCTTGGGGATGGGTCTGGTCAGAGCAAGTACCTAGGGACTATGCCCAAGGGAAGGCGAAGGTCCCAGACCTACATCGGGGCACTGAGGCCTCATAAAGGATGTGGGATTAAGTGCTAACTACCAGGTTACCTACTACATAGTTTCAAGTCACAGATCCAGGGCAGACTGATGAAGGGTCCTGCACCCCAGGGTGAGGAGCAGCAGCCCCTAACATAAAGTCCAAAATCAGGAAGTAGGCTAGAAGAATAAGCAAACAAAAAAAGAATCCCACCACAAAAAGGTATTAGGTAAAAAGGATGCATGAGACACAAACCCAGAAAAAGAGAATTAGTCCAAACATTTACAAGAAAAACTTCAAAGAATAACACAGCTTGGGCACAGATTTAAAGATAATTCCTAGAAAAAAAATAGAGCAATAGTTTTAGAAGGAGTTAAAAATATATGTAAATTTAAAAAAAAAGCACTAGAGGAGAAAGTTAGAAAATAATTGAGAGTTATGGAAGAACTAGAACAGGAACTAATAACTTGGTTCAAGATGTATAAAACCTTCCCTAAATAACTCTTTAAAAGTTAAAATGGAACAAATAGAAGTCAATGACTCCATGAGACAGTAAGAAATATTAAAATTAAGTCACAAGACTTAAAAATTAGAAGAAAGTGTACAGTATCTCAGAACAAAAACAATTCACCTGGAAAACAGATCAAGGGGAAAAAAAGCTAAGAATCATTGGACTATCTGAATTCCAGGACAAAA
Source organism: Vombatus ursinus (assembly GCF_900497805.2). Taxonomy (NCBI): domain Eukaryota; kingdom Metazoa; phylum Chordata; class Mammalia; order Diprotodontia; family Vombatidae; genus Vombatus; species Vombatus ursinus. The sequence goes on along the minus strand of NW_020954580.1, from coordinate 19,751,619 downwards.
AAAGAGCCTAGACATCCTATTTCAAGAAATCTTAAAAGAAAACTACCCAGTTCCCTTAGAACCAGAGGGCAAAGTGGAAAGAGAAAGAATCCCCTGGGCACTACCTGAAAGAAACCCCCAAACAAAAACTCCTAGAAACATCATAGCCAAATTCCAGAGCTTCTGGGTTCATATCTATATCTATATCGATATCGATATCGATATAGATATAGATATACTGCAAGCAGCCAGAAAGAATCGAGCTCTAAGGAGTCACAGTCAAGATCACACACAATTTAGCAGCCACTACTATAAAGGATTGGAGAGCTTGGAATATGATATTCCAGAAGGTAAAGAATATAGGATTAGAGCCAAGAATAACTTATCCAGCAAAACAAAGTATAATCCTACAGGGGAAAAATAGACACTTAATGAAATAAAGGGCTTCCAAGCATTCTCAATGAAAAGATTAGAGCTGTGTAGAAACTTCAAAGTTCAAACACAGGAGTTAAGAGAAACATAAAAAGGTTAATATGAATGAATAATAATAAAGGACTAAATGAGGATTAACTGCTTACATTCTAATATGGGGAGATGATACATGTGTTCCTCTGAACTTTATCATCCTCAGGGGAATGAGTCTAATTAGACAGAAGGCCTGGGAGTAGTTCTATTGTGTCTGGATGATCCTAAGAGAAGAATGGAGAGGAATACACTGGGTGGGGTGGGGAAAGGGAAAAGAAGTTTCTGGATTTATCTCCATCAGGGTGCTCAAGTAGACATTTATACAAACAAGAAGCAATAGCTGACATTTGAACTTCACTCTCGTTTGAACTAGTCAAAGAAGGGAAGAATACACACACATACACATATGTATACACACACAGAGTTCAGTACAAAAATACATTTCACTCAACAGAGAAATAGGACGAAAAAGTGAAAGGGAAAAGAGGGAATTAGAAAGAGGGTAGATTAAGAGAGATATTAGTCCTACATAAAAACATACCAAAAAAAACTCTAAATGTTAGTAATTTATAGTTCTTTTTAAGTTGGCAAAAAATGGAAATTTGAGGGAGTATCCATCAACTGGAGAATAGCTGAACAAGTTATGGTATATAAATGTGATGTGATATTATTGTGCTCTAAGAAATAATGAAGGAGATGGTTTCAGAGAAACGTGGGGAGACCCATATGAACTGATGCAGAGTGAAGCCAATGGAACCAGGTGAACAATTTATAAAATGGAAATAATATTGTAAAGACTTTAAAAGATTCAGGAACTCTCATCAGTGTAATGACTAATTATAATTCTGGAAGACTAATGATGAAACATATTACCCACTCCCTAATGGAGAGGTAAAAGACTCAGAGTGCAGAATGATATGTGTATGCATGTATTTTCTTTTAGACATGATCAATGCAGAAATTTGTTTTGTTTGTTTGATTATATGTGTTTGTAACAGGGTGGGTTTTTTTTTCATTCCCAGTGGAAGGGGGAGAGGAAGAAGGTGGATTTTTGCTTGATTAAAAAAGATTTTAATTTTTAAAAAATTGAAGGATGGCATGATTGCTTTCTGTAAGTATTTGAAGGATTAGAAGTCATTGGAAGGATCACACCAGATGAGAAGGGGTTGCAAGCAGCACCTGTTGGAGAGTGATACCCCCACTGATGAGATCATGGATTTATTGGAATATGTATGAAATCATTCCAAGAGGAAATGTGAGATGTCATACCTGTAGCCTCCCCGCTGTGCTCCCTGAGATTCCTTTGCACTGAAGTAAAAATCATCACCTACTTTAATGGACTAGCAGTCTGCTGTGCTGAAGAGGATGTAGTGGGGAAAAATACTGCAAAAGCACAGGGAAAGACAATTATCCTAAAGACATGGCCTTTTGAGCACAGTCCCCTGTCTCCTTGGAGGTGCTAACCGAAAAAGGCCCAAGTAACAATGAAACCTGGAAACTTTCTGCTGGGGAAAGCTTCAGGGTTAGGTTTCACCACAAGCCCCTATTAAGTGTTTGTTATAGTCTAGAAGATACTAAAGAGGTATAACTCAAGGAATTTCTTATTGGGAAACAAGACACATACAGTGGTGTGCCAGCAGTGCGTTTGCTGATAAATGTTTAATGACTAGTTCTCCAGGAAAAAAAAAAACGTACATACAACATACTTTAAAGGTTATTCTACATTACTAATATTTTCTCTGGTGCAGATGGGGTGTTCAGGGAGGCCTAGCACCTCTGGTGTGAGGGTGCCGAGCTCTTTTCAGGGCTGCTCGTTCACCTTCGGTGTCCACCTGCCACACAGCTCTCGCCTGTGACTCCAAGAAGCTGCAGCATGCACAGTGGCCACGCCCTGGTTAAACTGTCTCAGGACATTGGCTAAACCAGGTTGAGGGTAACCAACAGGGCTCAGACCTGTCTGTGTTAGGGGGATGTGTACCACCAGCATGTGAAGACTTCCCCTGGCAGAATGGGTAGATAAGAACAATTTGTTCCAAGAGTCATGAGGGCAGCCGAAGCAGGTGCTGTGGAGTGCTTAGAGCTTGGTCAGACATCGAAGACACAAGCTCATCCTCTGCATCCCGGGCCATTGTCAATTTTCTTGACTTTTCATGCACAAGTCAAGACATCACCTGCGATGGCAACGCTCCTCCTCAAAAACAAAGGATAAACAACAACAATAACAATATTTTCTCCATCACATTAAGTCTAGGCAATCAACAAACAATAAATCAAGCCCTGATTCATAGCATTTGCCAATTTCTGAGGTGCAAATGTTCACACTGAAAATTTAATGATTGGTTTGTGTGAGCTGGTTCAAGCTGACATCAGCACATCTCTGCAAACATACATGAAACAGAATAACAATGTTATAGTCAGGTACCAGAATGGTGCTGTGGACAATATTCCAAGAGAATAGAGATGCTGAGGCCTGTGTAACTCCAAAGGACTGGAGTTATACTAGAAGGTAAGGGAAAACATCCTTGAATTAAAATTTAGACATGCTTAACACAAAGGAAGAACTTTCCTGATTCTTGATTTTTCCTAATTGTCAGTTCTCCTCCATCCCCAAAGTAATAGTTATTTTGTTTTGACTATTTCATTACCTAAACACATGCTGTTTTCCCCTAGTAGAAGGCAAACACCTTAAGGGCAGGGCCTGGTTTCTTTTTGTTGATGTATCACACCTAGCAGAATGCCTGGCACACAGTAAGTGCTTAATAAGAATTTGTGGAATGAAAGTCAACAAGCAAACCAGCATAGAAAGCTAGAGAGAAAAATGATAGATGATCTGTTTCCAAAGATAAAGTGTCAAAAGTTCCCTGTCTTTTATAATCCTTGATTCTAATCTAGGTCTAATGGTACAGGAAGGGACCAAGGACTGCCATTGGTTGAGGATGTGGAGATGTGCTCCAATGTTATTCTATCCAACCAATTCCACAGCCTGGCTCTTGGGGATGGGCACATGCCATGTTTAAGGAAATCCCTACAAACTTTACAGAGGCATAAACTGAGATTAGTAAATACTCTTCCCCAAGCCATTGCAACTGGAGATAATGTAGTATACATTAAAAAAGCATTTCCCAAACTCCCTGTGCCAGGGAACTTTTTATGACTCCGAGGTGTATAGGATAGCCCCTGGTTAAAAGGGAGGTCACTGCAAATTTGGAATAAAAGAGAGGAAATTAAGTCTATTTTAATAACCAAAAAATGTCAAGACATAAACATAGGATAATGGGATTATTCCAGTTCAAGGCCAGGGATGCACTACCCTAACTTGATGAATGCTAGATAACCAATCCCAGCAGACAGATCCCCTCTCCCAAGGTCTCTGAGGGCTTCTGTGAGCAGGACCAAAAGGTGAGTTATTTATAAATTTATGCTTAATCTTTTTTAAAGACAAAAAATCACTAGAATTGACATTTTCTTAAAGGAACATCACAAAGAACACCAGATTTCCACAGAGACACAGTTTCAGAAACCAATAATGAAACAAATTGGAAGAACCGGGGCAATTCAAGCTGATCATCCAAAGTCCTGGACAAAATTGTCTTTGGCATCATCTACCTCTCCTCAGTGACGCTCCTTCCCTCTATTCCTCCTCACAGCTCCAGGGTCTTTTATGGTCTCCTAGTAAAGGATAAAGGATCTTAATGCTACTGTCAACCATGTACATTTCAGAGTAAATTATTTAGGGTTTACTTCCCCCAAGTTTTATGATAAAGGAATGAAGTATATACAGTAGAGTTTTAGACCCAAGCAAGCCTGTGCAGTAGGTGTGGGGTGGGGGAAGAAAGGGTGCTGCATAGTCCCTAATTCATGCCAGTTGGGTGATCCCCTACTACATCCTAAAGCTTGCTCTGCAGATACCTGGTATCTATACACAAGAGGGAGGTGAGTCCTTCTGAATTAACTGAGCCAAATAATAGTGAGCCAGCTAGTTTGGTATATCTGCCTTAACATAGGGCAAGGTCTGCTGGTTTCTAATAATGAGAACTGACCTTTGTAAAGTTCTTTAAAGTCTGCAGAGTCGTTTACCTCCCCTTATTTCATTTGAGTCTCCCAACAACCCTTCAGGACAGATACTATAGGTATTATTATCCCCATTTTACAGATGAGAAAACAGGACTGAGAGGAGTAGAATCTCTTGCCTTTGGTTGCCCAGCTAGTGTCGTTAGAATGATTTGAACTCGGGTCTTCCTGATGAGAGGCCTAATATTCTATACGTTATGTCAGGCTGCCTTTACAAATAAGCAATTATTACTTCCTAGAACATCTGCAATCATAGAAGCCATAGAAATTGAAAAAATATTATGTAATGAGCCTCATAAATGCCCCCAGGTTAATGTGTCTAAAAATCTTTCCTTTCCAGTTTTTGGCTGTGTTCATATTGGCCCAACTCATTCAAAGGAACTGGGTTCAAATCCCAGTGATATCACTTATTACCTGTGTGATCTTGGACAAGTCACAACCTGTCTGCGTCTCAGTCTCCTCATTTGTAAACAGAGAGGGTTGAAGCAGATAACTTCTAAGGTCCTCATGACCTTATGATTTAGGTCCAGGGAACCTGAAGCCCCATGTTAATCACTGTTTAATTGTTTGATGTAACAATGGCAGACGACAGGGTTTCTTATCCGTGGGGGAAACTGAGACCACCAGAAGATTTTGCCCAAGGCCAGTGCCAGGGCAAGGAATAAGCTGCAAGCAGCTGATCAGCAGATCAGTTTGCTCTCTCCGGCCTTCTCAGTACAGCCCTCTCCAACAACTTGTGCTAGGATCTCAGGACTAGTTTTTCAGGCATGCTCAAGACAGCCCCTGTGACTGAGTTCCTGAGAAAGAGAATAGAGCTATATTTAAGGGAGGTGGGTTTGTTTTTCTCCTTTGGCCTTTTGTAATTAGCCGCTATTAATTACCAACTTTGTAAAACAGCAAACAGCAAAAGGGTTTCTGCTGAAAGATGACTATTTTTCTACTGCATTTTTCAGTCTTCGTTCATCATTTTTAAATCGGTATTATAATGCCTCTCAAAATAAAATTAAAGAAGAATCATCCTCTATTTTCCAGACAGATGGTGAACGTTTTGAGTGCATGTAAAAGAGGGTCGCTGGCATTCCCTTCTATGGTAGGCATGGTGCTATGGTCGTTGCCAGTTCCTTCACTAATGCCCCCCAAAGGTTGCAGAGTAGGTAGCTGTGAGACTCATTTAAGCAGATGATGTGAGCAGATAACAGTATTCAGAAAAGAGGGCCCTGAATGGCAGATATCCAGAAGAGCCTGGCAAATCATACACCCAGAAAATTGGCACAAACACACCTCCTGGCCCACCCGTGAGCCACTCTGGCATCCAAAGACTGGGGCCATGGCAACATCTACCATTTTATTCATGAAGTGATAGGGCATCATGGGAACAGGGCCAGAAGAAGGACGCTGGCCTTATCTTCTTGAATAAGAAAATAGATACACAGACAGAGTATTTCTAAGCTGAAACTGGACTGGATATGATGATTCATGGCACCCACACTTTTGAACAATGAAAATATATTTGGGGAGATATATGAGAGACATACAGAGAAACAGAGAATAAGAGAAAGAGAGAGAATATTTATTAAAGGCTTACTATGTTTACTAAATTTACTAAAGGCTTGTGGTCTGCTAAGCTCTGGGGTTTTAAGTACATGCGAGCAAGATGGTCCTTGCCCTCAAGGAGCTTACAGTCTCATGGGTTCACTAGAAAGAAGGGTGAGGGGCAGAGGAGAGACAATAGGCACAGGACTATGGTTTGAAGCTGATAACTAGAAAGTGAGTTGGAAGCTTGGTCTTTCTAGTGGTGGAATCTACCCTGCCCAAGAGGAGAGTAGGGGTAGGGAGTAGGATCTATGCTGGCCAGGCTCCTACGTATCACAGATCAGGTGTACAAAGCAAAACTTGAGCTCATCTACCATGTTACATGACCCTTAGGTGGTCCCTAAGACCAATTCTATGCTGCTAACTTTGATAACAGGCACCAGTGAAATAGGCCAACCAGCTCAAATTAGAAAAAAAAACACATTCAGCAAATAGAAGAATCAAGTTTGGGAAGGCGACAAATTAGAGAAGCCAAGATGCTGCTGATATCTTGGTCTGATGCCTTGAAGTGAATGTCAAAGTTCACACAAACCATTCTGAGATGTGTCAAACATATCTTAAATTTTCACAAGGGCAAAAAGGCACATTGCCACAAGTAGGGTACTGTGGTTGGCAACATGGATGGTGCAAAGATGAAGATATTGCCTTTGCCTTCATGAAGCTGATAGTTCAATTATAGAGATGATAGGGAGCATTTATCTAGAACTGGGAAAGTCCTCAGAGGCCATATACAACTGTAATGGGTATAAAAACAGCTAATATTTATGTAGCTTTTTAAGGCTTGCAAAATACTTGCAAATATTCTTATTTTATTCTCACAACAACCCTAGGAGATAGGTGCTATTACTATCCCCATTTTACAGATGAGGAAACTGAGGCACAGAGAGGTTAAGTGACTTACCAAAGGGCACACAGCTAGTACATTTCTGAGGCCAGATCTTGAACTGAAGCCTTATTGTTCAGTATAACAGTGGCAGAGGACAGGTGTTTCTTATCCTTAAGTCAGACATCCAGACCTAGGTGCTGTATCCACTGTACCACCTGTGCAGCTGAGATGAGCCAGAAAACTTAACTGAAAAGAAATTGCAGCATTTCTCTCATAAAGGTCTCATTTCTAAAATATATAGGAATTGATTCAAATTTATAAGAATAAATTGATAGTCAAAGGATATAAACAGGCCCTTCTCAAGGGAATATGTCTGAGCTATCTATAATTATGAAAAAAAAATGCTCCAAATCATTAATAAAGAAATGCAATTAAATCAACTTTGAGGTTCTCCTTCACACCTGTCAAATTAACAAAAAAGGAAAAAGACAGATTTTGGGGGAGCTATGGGATAATAGGCACATTGATGTCCTTTTTGGTGGAGCTGTGAATTTCCATTCTAGAAAGCAATTTGAAAGGATGCTAAACTGTGCTTATCCTTCAATTCAGGAATACTGTTTCTTGGTTTATCCCCCCCAAAAAAGATCAAAAAAAGAGGAAAAAGGTCCTATACATACAAAAATATTTATAGTACCTCTTTATAGCGACAAAGAACTGGAAACCAAGGGAGTGCCCACCAATTGGTAAAATGCTGAACAAATTGTGGTAGGTGAATGTAATGGAAAATTATTGAGCTGGAAGAAATGATGAAAGGAGGGCAGCTAGGTGGCACAGTGGATAGAGCTCCCGCCTTGGAGTCAGGAGGACCTGAATTCAAATCCAGCCTCAGACCAAACACTTGACACTTACTAGCTGTGTGACCTTGGGTAAGTCACTTAACCCCAACTGCCTAAAAAAAAAAAGAAAAAAGAAAAAGAAATGATGAAAGGGGTGGTTTCAAAGAAACCTGGGAAGTCATGATTGACTGATGCATAGTGAAGTTTGCAGAACCAAGAGAACAAGTTATACCATAACAACATCATTAAAACAAACAAATTAGAAAGAGTTAGAAACTCCAAACAACACAAGGACCAGCCATGATTCCAGAGGATTGATAATGAAGAATGTTACACATGTCCTGACAGAGAGGTGATAAAGATTGAGAAGCACATCTTTAAACATAGCTACTATAGGAATTTGTTACCAACATTTTGTATTTTTTTTCTTATTTAGAGGGGGAGGGGAGGTGGGGAAGAGTTAGGGAGGAGAAAAGACAAGTGCTGGCTATTGGAGAATAAAATTTAGTTTAAGAAATGTAGCTGTGTCCTGAGGCCTTGTTGTCCCGTTAACCTAGAGACATTCCTGAGCTCTGTCACTTGACACCAGCAGCATCCCAACATCCATCCATCTCACAGAACCAAGGTCTAGGATCAGTCCCATGCACTTGCATTGGCAGAGGACACAAGGAATCCCTCTCCCTTCTGTTCCCCTTCATCCTCTGTGGGCCACAAGCATTCCTTCCACCAGTTACAGGGGTAAAACCCAGACATTTTTCTGATTTGCCAGCTGTTGCTCAGTCTTCCTCAGAAGATGCTTTTTCCTCCATCCTTGCTTTTAATGGAGCCTCCCTGGGTCGACTGTCTCAACTGCTCTACTTGATCAGATTGCCCGCAGTGAGTGGATGGCACACGTGCCCATCACACACAGCTCCTTTACTGTGTGGTGCCACATGTTTCCCTATCTCTTGTGCTGCTTTTGCTTAGGCTAATTTGAAACACTAGTCTCAAGACCAACAGATCTTGCACTGAGGCATGAAACTTACCACCCCTGTGACCAATGAGCCCAGTTGAAAATCCCTGACCAGACCAGGAAAAAAGCAAGAACTCGGCATTATTCTTTGGTTGGTCAACTTAGTGCTCACACATCTGTGTCTTGTAGGGAGGGGTCAGATTTCTGAGTAGAAAGTTCCATAGCTTTTTTGCTCTCCCAGGCCTGCTGGAACTCTGAGCCTCCTCCTTCTCTACTCCCAGCTCAATTTCCCCTCTTGTTTCCTTCTGAGGTGGAAAAAAACATTTTAAAGGCGATCTCTCCCTCGTGGCGGACAGAGCTTGTGGTAAAACATCTGAAGCAAATGATGGCAAGGGGAATGTTGTATTTAAACCAAAAAAGTCCCAGACATGCATTGTTTCTGACAAACTGAGAAAATTTCACCCATATGTTTCATATGTGATGTTCTCTGATTCTCTAGGCATGCTCTCTTAGTTTTCAAGTAAATATATTTACTTGGGACCTACTATTCAAGGTACTGTGCTAGACACTCTGAGAGTGCAAAGAGGAGTAAAATGTGGTGTCTGCCCTCATTAATCTTACGGTTTAGATTTTTTAAAATGTACAGATGTTGGAGGTGTGGCCGTCACTGTCGTGGGTCCTTTTTTCTCCACAGTCTTGGCTCTTTGTTCTGGCACTAATGAGGTGCCTTGGTAGCAAGGTGATAGAAGCGAAGGGCATAGAGTGCTGAAGCTGGAGTCAGAAGACCTGATATGGCCAAGTCTTGCTTCAAATAGGACCATAGTAGCTGTGAGATCCTGGAAAAGTCATTTAACCTATGTCTGCCTCAGTTTTCCTATTTTTGAAAATAGCACTTGCCTCCCAGGGTTGTTGTAAGGATCAAATGAGATAACATAAGTAAAGCTCTTTACAAACCTTAAAATACTATATAAAGTTATCTATAATTACCATTATTATTATTAATAATTATTATTGTTACATTTCCTTGACAAGGTGTAAAATCCTCATTGTGAAGCTTCTGCTCTGGCACTGATAAAGTCTCTATGATATGCTATGAATTTCTTGCTTTGTCCTAGGTACTTTTCATTCCATTGATATCACACTGATGATTACTGATTGATGATTGATTCATGGCCAGTTCATACACCTGAGCTATACTACTGAGCTTGGCATTTAAAAGGGGACAAAGAGAGGCACACACAAAAATCTGGGGGCTTGAAAACTGGAGAACTGGTGAGAAGGACAGTGAAGAAAGGTGCTCCACAAAGCCTTGGAGCTCCATTACCTTGGAGGCCTGCCTGTACATCCACATGGCCACTCCAGTGACCCGTGAGATCCCTAGAGAAGCCAGTAGACAGGGGCAGTGGTAAATTGGGAAGAGTTTCTGAGGGCAAGCCAGAAACTGCAGAATATGAGCTGGCAATAATAGAGCAGCCATGGTAAAGGAACAGAGGAATTGTGGAATCATACTGAGCTCCTAGACCAAGAAGAGTAGTTTCTGGACTGCATAGGAACTGTAGCCAAGCAACAGCAAAGGACAGATTCACAACATGAAAGAGTGAACCCAAATCTTTCCTTTCAAAGAGTCTCTGAGTTATGTGAACTGTACAGGTCTAGGAGAGGGGGATTGACTATCAATGCTAAGTATTTTTCCCTTGTGAGGGGGAGATCACTACCTAAGTTAGTAATATAAAACTGAAGGCTCGGGGCAGCTAGGTGGCTCAGTGGATAGAGCGCCGGCCCTGAAGTCAGGAGGACCTGAGTTCAAATCCGGCCTCAGGCCAAACGCTTGACACCTACTATCTGTGTGACCCTGGGCAAGTCGCTTAACCCCAATTGCCTGAAAGAAAAAAAAACTGAAGGATTGTATATATATCCTTGAGAGTTGGGAGAATTGCAAAGAACTTTCTTGATTATTCTTGGCCTACATGCCATTACGTACATTGCATTAAATAGTATTGTTCTTTATTTGACATTGGCTTGAGTGCTCCCGTAGGAGCTAAGGGTCCTTTGACCTAAAAATGAGCCAGATTCTAATGTTCCTAGAGGAAACCTTGAGTGGGGGCATGCACCATGATTGAAACTCTCACAAGACTGAGCCTTATCTGCATAAAACCAGGGCATTGGTTCTGCTGTTGTTGTTTGTTATACCATTGACTTCAATAGGATAAGGACTTCTCATGGAAGAAATTCCTTCTACTAATGCAAATCATCACCTGCTCTGCCATTTTCAGTCTTAGAGAATCATCTGAGTCCCTGAGAAGTGAAGCCACTTGACAAGGGTAACAGAACCAGTACAGCTCAGAGATGAGACTCAGAGCCAGCTCTTGGGGAGTCTTTTATCTATCCAATATTCCATATTGCTTTACAGTGTCAATAAATAATATAAAGTGTTTGTTCCGTTTAAAACGATTGCTAAATTTGAGAAAAATAAAATTGCTTGCACCTAAAAATAAATAAAATAAATGTTAAATATATGTAGATATAAATATAATAATAGATATAATAATAATATAATAAATAAATAATATAAAGGCGAAGTATTGAAGATCACTGCAGGTAGTCTCTCAAGCCAAAAAGGCTAAAACAAATAGATGTGTCCATTGACTAGCAGAGTGGTTCCCATTAGTCCACCGATGGTTAGCCAAATGGCTAAAAATTTGATGAGAATAGCAAAAGTTCTGGCTATTCAAAGGTAAAAACAGCAAACAGTTCTGGTGTTCAGTCTTGCCTCTGGGGCGGCTAGGTGGTGCAGTGGATAGAGCACTGGCCCTAGAATCTGGCCTCAGACACATAACACTCACTAGCTGCGTGACTTTGGGCAAGTCACTTAACCCCAATTGCCTTACCAAAAAAAAAAAAATCAGTCTTGCCTGTGATGTTTACTACTTGTGTGACCTTGGGCAAGTCACTTAACTTCTCTGAGGTTCTGTTCCCTCATCTGTAAAAGGAGAGTCTTGGACTAGAGGACCTCTGATGATCCTTTCAGCTCTAAATTTATGACCCTCTGACGACAATATTTTGATGAATCTATTGTACCCTTGTTGCAAACATTGCCACAATGATGCAAATTGTAATCCATCCATGCCTTCCCATTTTATGGTCTCCTATAACTCTTACACAGAGGGTCCACCCAACATTCTGGAGACCTTCCTCTCCATACCTTGATATGGTGTGGATAACAATGGAACACATGGGTTATCTAGGATTATCCCGAGCTCTTGCTTTATGATTTGCCCAATTTCTTTTTCAGTCATCCATCTCTGAGGCAGTGTAGCCTAGTAGATAACAGTGCTGGCGTTGGAGTCAAGAAGACCAGGGTTCGTATCCCACCCATGACATATACTAGCTGGGTGACCACGGACAAGTGACAACCTTTCTGAGCCTCAGCTAACTCTCCGAGATTTATATGCAAAGTCATATAGTTGAACTGTGATTTACATTGTTGGAGGGTATGCTTACCTTGATGAAGTCTGACCGAGATCGTTGACACATTGGCATCTTCCTTGTGACTATAGACCTTGTTTAGAAGTCTCTTCGATGTTCTGGACCTTGATGCAATCAACCTAATGAAATCTGCATCTGGACCTCCTTTATGCCCAATTCTTCTTGGCAGTAGCTGTGGCCTACTGACCCACACCATGCAACTCTCCATTGCCCTGCGAGTGACCCTCACATTTAATGCTTCAGAGACTGTGGTATTTCATGACTAACCCATACGGCATCAACAGAAGAATATTTTCTTTAAAAATGGGCCTTTGTTTCAGGGAAAATCTTGAAGTCATTAAAAGCACTGAGCTGTTTCCCAAAGGCAATCCAGCCCACTCTCTTCCTCTTGTTCAAGTGTGGGCCCATCTCATCGTCCATCTTCAGTGTCCATCCAAGAGGGACCAGCTATATGGGTTGCCCATCTAACCGTATATTAGAGTCTAGACAACAAGCTATCTCTGTTTGGTTTTTCTTCTTTAAATTTTAAATTATTTATTACACTGAACTCGACAAATTACAACACAAATACTTTCTTATACAAAGGAGAACAGAAAAAGAGGATTGTCTATGAAACTACAAACTTCCACCATATGCAGCTGGATTTTTTTTAAAGATAGGTAATAAATTCAGCAGGTTAATTTCAAAGCCATCCCACTTTACAAATGGTCTGTGTTTTGAACCTCTTTCAGTTTTTTTCTGTGCATCAAAAAAAAAATCCTTTATTGACATGCTTTTCTCTTTCTTATTTTTAGCATCACTACTTCCCTTCTCCTATCCTCCCCCCTACCAATTTTTTAAAAATCCTCCCTTGTAATAAATAAGTATAGCCAAGTAAAACAAATCCAGACATTGGCGATGTCTGCAAATGGATGTTTCATTCCAGACCTCTAGTCCAGAGGTGTCAAACATATGGCCCAGAGGCTACATTTTGACCCATAGCACTCCAGAGTACAAACTGAATCAGATTAAAATGTAATTGGGAAATATTTAACAAAATAATTAAAATGTAACATAGATAATATTCATGTGTGGTTTTTCTAAGGGGAGAGAGAAAGAAAAGGAAGGAGAGAGAAGGAGGGAGGAAGGGAGAGAGAAAGAGAGAGAGAGAGAAAGAGATATAGCAGACATCTGGAAGATTGGAGTCCCTTTGCACTACTATATCATGCCTGTGCCAGGCTTGTGATCTATTCCCCAAATTCATCATTTGCTTTTTCACCTTCACTTGCCTAAAATATTTAATAAATGTTAATTGATTGTTGTTGATTTAATAAATGTTGATTGATTTGCTCCAAAGACAAAATCACTTCTATTTCTATCTCCATTGACCTTTAACTTAGTCTTGGACTTCCTTCTTTTGGTGCTTGGATCTCCTCACTTATGTCTCCCTTTTTAATATACAGTCCTACCCTTTTACCAATCTTGGGTCTTTTGAATAAGGTATACCATCCAGAGCTGTGGTCCTGTTGTGGGTTTCATCCCACCAAGTTCCAATGATATGAGTTCAAATTTGCTTCCTTGGGTTAAGAGCTTAAGTTCTTCTTCATTGCCTAAACTTTGGGCATTTATGAATAGATATTTGAGGCCATGGGCAGCTAGATAGCACAGTGGATAGAGTGCTGGGCCGGGAGTCAGGAAGACTCATCTTCCTGAGTTCAAATCTGGCCTCAGACACTTCCTAGTTGTGTGACCCCAGGCAAGTCACTTAACCTTCTTTGCCTCAATTCCTCAATTGTAAAATGAGCTAGAAAAGGAAACAGCAGACCACTCCAATATCTTTGCCAAGAAAACCCCAAATGACATCACAAAGAGTCAGACACAACTGAACAACAGCAAAATTTGACACCGTGGATTTTACTTTTGCCTCCTTTCTTAGATTATGTCTCCTGTAAATCTCTGGGTGTCTTATTTGCTGTTCTTTCTAGCTATTCTCTATTGTATCAAATTTGGAGAATATACATAGGCAATCTTTTCCCTTCCCTATCCTTTTGGGGATCCTTAAAAATCCTTTTCATTATATTTGCAAGAAACCAGACAAATGCTGTCTTATCTACCTATGTTAGATATAGCTCATTTCTGACCAGGAATCTGTTATTGCTGTACTTTAAGCCATAGTTGAGAAGTACAAATCCCTGTTTTCACCTTTTTGGTCAGCTGTCCACTTCCCAAATTGATTTTTCTCTTCTGCATCCCTTTCTTTCAATGGGTAACAGTGAGGAAAACACAACCTTTGTCCCTATGGTCTTCAGTTTCTTTTCTAAGACTTCATAATTAATCATTGGCAAAGCTTTTAAAATTCTTTCTGACAATAAAATGTGTCCACATGAACCTCCAGAAGTGGATAGTTGTCATCCATTTAGATAAGGTTCTCTCTTGAATCTTGTATCCATGTTCTGCAAAGATGACAACAGACTCCTCTACTGTCATTATCAGGGTCAACAAGTAGTTTGCTACAACACCTCTGAGCAGGAAATCACCAATTACTACTCTTCTTCCTGTGCCCCATACTCAGTGTCTCCTGACTATCTATAGTTCTTCTGTATCATTCTTGAGGGGACAAAAAAGCTTCTTCCTTGGAGCATACAGCTCTCTCACTCGCAGGGAGAACCTTAAATCTGGGTGTTTAATTGTCCAGATAATCTTTTCTTTTTTCCTCTATGTAATACTCGTCTACTCTCCATCATCTTCACAAAGATCAAGTCTTCTTTCCTCTACTTCAAATGCCTTCCTTTCCCATAAAATTTTCTCTTCTACTTTCTTTAGGAAGTAGAAGAAAATTCTCCATAACATTCATTGTAACTACCTGTGTAGAAAAATATCCTTCAAGTCCTTTTATCTTCTTTTTCAGAGACAGAACATCCTGCAAATACGTGGCTGCAGCAGAACTATAAAGTTGTGCATAATGCAAGTCGGTGGAAAATTTCTCTACTCTCCCCCACAGATGAGATTTTTGACCTTGTTTCTTTTAAAAAAAACTACTAAACATCTGGTTAAAACTTTTTAAAATATAGTTTTATTTACTTTGTTAAATATTTCCCAGTTTCATGTAAAAAATTTTTGACATTCATTTAAAAAAATTTTGAGTTCCAGATTTTCTTCCCTCCTGCCTCTCCCCCAACCCTTGAGAAGGCAAGAAATGTGATGTCGATTATACACGTAAAAATCATGCAAAACATATTTCCATATTAGCCATGTTGCAAAATAAAAGAAAAAGAAAAGAAAGTTTAAAAAGTATGCTTTCATCTACACTCAGAATTCATCAGTTCTCTCTCCAGAGATAGAAAGCATTTTTCATCATGGGTTCTTTGGAATTGTATTGGATCATTGTCTTGATCAGAGTAGCTAAGTCTTTCACAGTTGGTTGTCCTTACAATATTGCTGTTACGGAGTACGTTGTTCTCCTGATTTTGCTCACTTCACTTTGCATCTGTTCATATAAGTCTTCCCAGGTTTTTCTGAAACTATCCTGCTAATCATTTCTTATAGTAAAATAGTATTCCATCACAATCATATATCTAGTTTAAACTTTTACAGAAAATTATCATCTTTTAATTACAGCCTCCCTGAACTTCCTTAATCTCAACAAGGCTACACAGCCACACCCATTTCCCCTTCAGCCTTTCATCAATCTCCAATTTCACCAGTTTGCCCCATCCACCAATCCACTCTATCAACTTGTGGAACATCCAAATGTTCCACTTACCATTTCTCACCTCTTCTATGTGGCCAATGACCTTCCACTTTCTTTTTCTTGAGTCTCCCTCTTCAGGTTCTTCTCCATAATTCTCCTTCCTTCTTAATCTTCATAGCTCTTGATCTTGTTCCACCTTTAATCCTGAAGTAGAATCTGGACAAGAATCTGGACCTTCAGATTGTTCTCCTTCAGATTTTCCTAAATGTCTTCAATATTTCCTCATATTTCTCCACACCAGATTAAACCTCTAACCTATCAAAGTGCTCCAAGTCACAAAAGTGATTTTTTGCTTCTTCTTAGTTTCAAACCCCCAGCTTGTTTTCCCCCCAACCCTCTCCCACAGAAGCTAGAAATAGAATGAATGAATTCAGTTGGCCACAGAAAGCCATTGAATATTTTTGAGCAGTGAAGATCATCACAAAGAAGCTTAATCTAGCAGTTGTATGAAGGGTGGATTGAAGGAAGGTGAAATTAGAAGTGGGAAGCCATGCTATGATGCTGCTACAATATTCCAAGTGAGTGATAAGGAAGATATGTTCTAGCATATAAGGTAGTAGGAATACAGAGGAGGTGATGAATATTAGCAATGTTTTGAAACAAGAGGACTTATGTGTATTTCATCAAAGTTTTTAAGATTAAAGCCATCTAGGAGGCTGGCACTGTTTTGCATAGATCTCTCTTTTTGGGGGGGGGGGTTGGGCAATGGGGTTAAGTGACTTGCCTAGGGTCACACAGCTAGTAAGTGTTAGGTGTCTGAGGCCGGATTTGAACTCAGGTCCTCATGAATCCAGGGCCGATGCTCTATCCACTGTACCACCTAGCTGCCCCCATAGATCTCTTTGTAAAGAAATTAAGAGGCACTCATTAAATGCCTTTTTTTAAACAAAAATGCCTTTTTAATAATATCAAACAGCATTTGTATATTGTTATATATACAATTTGTATAATACTTTAAGGTTTGCAAAATACTTTTAAAATATCATCTCATTTTATTATCACAACAATCCTAGGAGGTAGGTGCTATTACTATTCCCATTTTATGGAGGAGCTGTTAAATGCACATTTGCCCAGGGCCATGAAGACAGGGAGACAGAGATTTGAACTCAGGTCTTCCTCAGTGCAAGTCCAGTGCTCTATTCATTGTGCCAACTAGTTGCTCCACTTTTTAATTAGTATGATTCAAAATGAAATAGAAGAGGACTTGGAGTGCTTCTTTTGCATTGTACTATCCAAAGAAAGCAGATGTAGTCATGTGGTCCATTCTGTGTTGGGTAGAAATTGTTTTGCTTTTGACCCTGGCAAGCACACATATGGGAACATTCCCCAGGCCTTTTACTTGACCCCCCACAGAATTATCTCTTTTATGTCACAAAATGAGCTTCATGATTAGTCATGCCCACTTTGGCTGGAAGTGTGCCCACACAAAAGCCTGAGGCTGGTCCAAGTGTTTTTTCCACCAATTTGAGCTGTCAGATCCAGTTATTTCTCTAAGTTGGTAGTGGCAGCTCAATCTTCCTCAAAGGCACATTTCCTAAGTGCTGTGCCTCACACTTTGGCCTCCTTCCTCCCCCCATCCCTCTTATTCCATATCTTGGCTCCTCTTATCTCCTGCATAAATTGCATCAGAGAAGCAAGAAAGTGCATTTAATCAGTCTTTGTTCTTAACAATTCCCACATCCAGCTGTGTCTACCATGGAGGTTT
The DNA here is from genome assembly GCF_900497805.2 of Vombatus ursinus. Lineage (NCBI taxonomy): Eukaryota > Metazoa > Chordata > Mammalia > Diprotodontia > Vombatidae > Vombatus > Vombatus ursinus. Next base: position 19,733,976 of record NW_020954580.1, on the reverse strand, counting down.
TCTATCCTAACATGAAGCCCAGAATGCCTATTTTCCCATATTTTCCTTCCCCCAAATTCAGGGCACAGGATTGTTCACCTATGAGTATTGACTTTATTATAATGCTCTATCTTTGACTTGGTAGATAAACCCCACAGAGTTGTGTAAGGCAAACGGAGGTTAAATAACTTGCCCACCTGGGCAAGAGATCACACAGCTAGGAAGAGTCAGAGATAGGCTTTGAACTCAGGTCTTCCTGACTCTAAACCCAGCATACTATTTACTATCTTATAGCTGTCTCTGCATAACCTTATGATAAAAGTTTCTACATAATGGTTTTCAAGTATTTCCTTCTGGTCCCTCTCTCTAGAACCAGCAATATATCTGCTGTACTTAATGGGATCATGACTCCAAAGATCTTATTTGGCTCTTATTTTATTTTCAGAATCTTTCTTATTAAAGAAATGATTCACTGTATTGGATGACAGAGGGAGGCTTCTTACATGGGAGGATTATTGTCCTCACAAGTGGAGTATTACAGTTACAATACTAAGGATAGTTTCTGATGGTTCTTCTATCAACCAATTACTCAACATGTATATATTAAGCATTTAGTATATATGTGCCAGGAACTGTGTTGTGAGTTGAAATACAAAGATAAAGCAAAATAGTCCCTGCCTTCAAGAAGTTTACATTCTAATGGGAGAGACATGTACATAAATAGAGGTATATACAAACATACAAATTAAATATAGGATAACAAATGAAAAGAATGTTCTTATTTTGGTGTCATGAGATCGGTGTTCAAATCCTGATTCTGACATTTACTCCCTGTGTAACCTTAGGAAAGTCATTTTAATTCTTTGAGTCTCAGTATTCTCATCTGTAAAATGAGGAGATTGGACTAGATGGCCTCGGTCTGGATCCATGACCCTATGTGTGAATTTGGATAAGTCATTTTACTTCTCTGTGACTCAGTCTCTCTCACCTGTAAAATGACAGAGTTGCACTAGATCATCTTCCAAGGTCTCTCTTAAAAACTCTGGGAACTTTGTAATGAATCTCTCTGAACTTAGTTGTTCAAAGTTTTTCCAGTGTGATAGGACCTACTGCATCTTACACTTCATTGGTAAAACCCTTCAACTCCTAGACTCACCTCCAGGCAGGGCTGTGCTGGAGCCAGATCATACCACCTCATGAGAGCTGGCTGTTAAATGACCAGTGTGACAATAGGCACCTCAGAAATCGGCGAACACTACAACACAGTGCTTGATTTATTGTTTTGTTGATTGTCTAGACCTAAGAAAATAAGGAAGAAAATGTTAACAGCATTAATTAAGCATAAAAGTTGGTCATGTGTACGTTCCTCCCCCAGATAACCAGTTTTTAAACATTTACCAGCACATCCCTGCCTCCATGCCACAATGAGGCATTGGAGAACGGCTTAAGTGAAGTCTTTTTAATTTCTCTTCTTTGTTTTTCATTTAAATGTTTCAGCAAGACCTTGAAAACAATCTGAACTATTTCTCTAAAGTTCACATCTATCTCCTCTGTCTATATCTTATATATACCTAGTAACATATGTTGTTTCCCCATTTGAATGTATTTCCTTTCTTTGTATCCTAGCACTCAGTATATATTAAGTGTTTAATTAATATTGGTTGATTGATTGGTAAACTTAAAGGCAAAGGCATTTGCAGCTGGGAGGACCAAGACAGTTCCACATGCAGAAAGTGATGCTTGAACAACGTTTTGACGGAAACCAGGTATATTAGAGGGCAAAAGTGTACTGGAGAGCATTCTAGGAAGGCACGGGTGATGACAGCCAGTATAAAGGCAGAGAGGCAAGAGATAAAGCATTGTGTATGAGGAACAATATAGCTGGACCCTAGAGTGTTTGGAAGGAGGAATGTGTAACAAAACTGGAAAGGTAGGAGGGGGCCAGGTTGTGACAGGCTTTAAATGTCAAACAGATAAGTTTGTATTTGATCTTAGAGGTAATAGGAAGCTACTGGAGTTTCCTGAGTAGGGGAGTGAAATGGTCAGACCTATGCTTTCGGAAAATCACTTTGGAGGTCATGTGAAGGGTGGATTGTCAAGGTACAAGATTTGAGGCTGGGAGACCAATTAGGAAGCTGTTGTAATGGTCCAGGAAGGAGGTGATGGGGTCCTGAATAATCTTACATCCACAAAATTATTCTCAAAGAAAAAAATCAGTCTTTATAAAGCTTACCTCAGTCACCTTGGGGATGGTAAAGTATGGCAAGCTTCTGATGGAGAAAGCAAGCATAGAAGAAGGTTCTTTTTAAAGAACTCATCTGGCAAATTAGTCAAATCAGAGGTGGAGTACAGCCTTCTCATTCCAATTTCTTTACGTGAATCCCTAGACCACATTCCCTCCCACATATTTGCCTTTGTTGTATTGCAAATTAACTTTTAAAAGAATATTTTTTACCAAAAAAAAAAAATTAAAGATTAAAGTCCCCCCACAGTAACCACCCAGGATAATGAACTATAGAAGCTGTCATCTCAAGAGGGCTTAATGACAATATTCACCGTGTGTGTGGACAGCAGCAGCTTCTTGAACAGTTGTCTCCTTGAATGGGCTTCAAGATGTTTTGACTGTTATCTGTTGCAAAGAAACTCATTATTAATTGCATATTGTCATAGCTCTTCGTCCAACGAAGCTGTTAGTCCAACAGAGTATTATTTCCCCTGGAGAACAGGATGGGAATGATGTCTAATTTTTCCACCCCTTTGGTAAGTTTTTTCTCTCAGGTCTAGGTTGACAAATCAAGTTCGGAAGATGGTCCCATCTTTAATATATGCTCTTGCTGTCTTCTTCAGCCAATGGAGGAATGGATTCAAATATTTCCAGGAAGTTAGTGTCCCTGTGTCATCTAAAGGAGCATTTCTCAACCTGGCACTTGTGGAGGTGATCTGAGAATGCCAAAATTCCAAACAACTATTTGGTGGTGACAGCTACCTCCTTCTCTGTCATTTCTTCTGCCTTATTTTTAAAAATATATTCATATCTAAACAAGCCACTATCATTCCCTTTTTGAGTTGGGGGGGGCTGACAGGGGTTGGAAGAATAATGTGAATAATGAAGTCTATGAAACTTTATATGCTCCACAAAGGCAGGGGCCCTGTCTTATTTAAACTATGTCTCTCCCCTAACACCTAACACAGGACTCTACATAGAGTAACTCTACATAAGTATATGTTGAATTGAATAATGGAGTGGGGAAGGACAGGGATTATGGGATGGAAAAGTTGGAATCATGTTAGGAATTGGGACAGAAGTGTGCCAATTGTGGGTGCCTTATTTACCTGGTCCAAGTAGGGTAGGGTTGAGCTCATCCATTACTTTCGTTATCAGGACTAGCCCATATTTTGAGATAAATCTCAAAAAAATTTATCTCTTATTAAATGTGTGTAGAGAGATTGCACTTCTCTGTTAGACAGAGGCAAACAACAACAACAAAAAAAGATTACAGTTTTTATGATTGTCAAATATGCCTTATACAGGGAAGAAATATGACTCAGGTATTTCTCTTAGCCTTTCTTAACATCATTTCCATTTCAATCAAAGAGCATCTTGGAAGTGAGGTGGGCTTGACAGTACCACACAACTCCTTTGGGACTTTTTGAGCCATTTCCCAAATAGATTTTTGGTACACAAGCTCATAATCAGATCAGTAATGGGAATTAAAAGGAATTTCCTAACCTTGTGTCAAATAAGTCTGGTACTACGACTTTGTATAAGTAATAGACAAAAATAAAAGAATAAACTTAATCTTAGCCTGGAGTATTCAGCTAGCTTTTATTGACCTCTCTATCTTGGTATGGTGCTTTATTGTCTTGACTATGCCCTTAAAAAGAGCTCGGCCTATAGGGGAATCTTTCTAGCCATTATACCTTAGTAGATGGTAGCTGAGAGCAGCTCAGTGACCCCGAAACCAGCAGAAACAGAGTCAGCCCAAAGATGGGCAGAAACACAACACCCAGCAGAGATTATTATAATGATATCACCAAAGGATACCAAAGGCCTTACAAAGTCAAAAGTATGCATTGCCCTGACTTCACATAACCTCATGTATATGTTCCCTGGCCACATGAGTTCCTCAAGGATGCCTTTTATGTATATTCCCTAAGCACATGTTTTTCCCCCACTTATAGATATGGTTACCTAAGGGAGAGTCTATCCCATGTGTAAATGGTGAGAATCTTTCCTTGCCATTTCTTTTTTCTTTTTTTTTTTTTGCTATACTATGTAATTACATGTCTTTGTTTGGAACTTGTATCCTCTGTCTGTCAAGTTAAAAAAAAATCAACATCCATGGGAGCTTGTGAGTTCCCATGAATGAATACTGACCCATGGTGTTCCTTGAATGCAGACTAGCTTCTCTGGGGGCTCCAGGTGCTCTATAGGAATGCTAATTGAATGTACATGCATATGTTTACCTGCTGTACACTGTATTATATTTCAGGATCCTGCTTCTCCCAGGAGTTAAAGATTTTGTCCCCATTCTGAGTTGGGAGTATGCTATTTCTTCTTACACAAGTGAAGCAGGCACCAATGATGTAACTGAAGAGATAACTATAAAGTTGTGCCTGAGTGACAGTGGCATCATTCTCCCCTCCTTACCATTGGAGTCACTTTTAGTAAATTAGACCTGGATTCCCCAACCAACAGATTATGATCTTCTAGTGGGTCTCTAAACCTTATCTAATAGGTTTGCAAGTTTCTGCCAAAACCCTTACTTCCACCCTTAATACCTCAGAGGGAATCCCATCCTAGCAGGGGGAGGAATAAGACCAATAGCTCTCCTAATTTCTTCATTGCTAGCATGATTTCTCCCAATCAATGTCTTCATACTCCTATCCCAATCACTACCTTGACAAGGGAGCATCATCACCAGGAAATTCGTGGTAAAATGTTTGGAATAGCTGCCTTTACTCTCTTCCAATTAATATTAGTTTACTAAACAAGTCAGCTTTCACCTTAGAAGACAAAGAAAACCTAATCCTTAGGGTAGGAGACAGAGACCAGATTAGTTTCTCTGAGAGACAGTATGTCATAGCATGCTGCAGTTGTTAAAAGGGCTAGTGTTAATGTTGAGAAAACCCGAGTTCAAATCCAGATTCTGCCATGACATGAGCAATATACTTAAACTCTTGGTTCTGCAAATGAAACCAATGCAGCTAAAATAAGAAGTAAAGCAAGAAACAGGAAAATCTTTGCAGCAAGGTTCTCTGATAAAGGTCTTATTTCTAAGATATGTTGGGAACTGAGTCTAAGTTACAAGAAAAAGAGGCCTTCCCTAATTGATAAATTGTCAAAAGATATGGATAGGCAGTTTTCAGAGGAAGAAACCCTAGCTATCAATAGCCATATGAACAAATCCTCCAAATTGTCAATTAATGTAAATTAAAACAATTCTGATATGTATACATATGCATATATATACATATACATACATATATATGCATATATATATATTTGTTCCTAATGGTAGCTATCTCTAGGGTGGGAGGGAAAAAAAAGAAATTTACTATGATAACTGTTGTATATTTGAAAGGAATAGCAAGTTGTGTGTAGTAGATTTGCAGTATCATGTACAATTATCTTTTTTAATGTACTGTGTTATGGAAAATGCTTGTTTTATTCCATAAATTAAAAATAAAATAAAAATTTTAAAAAAGAAAAAACAGTTCTGAGACACCACTTCGCATCCATCATATTTGTGAAAATGACAAAAAAAGAAAATGGCAAATGCTGGAGGGGCTATAAGAAAACAGGTACATTAATGCATTGTTGGTGGAACTGTGAAAAGCAATCTGAAACTATACCCAAAAAGCCAACTTTGCATACTTTTTGACCTAGTGATATCACCACTAGGCCTATACCCCAATGGGATCAAAGAAAAAAGGAAAGGATCCATATGCACAAAAATATTTATAGCAGCTCTGTCTGTAGTGGTAAAAAATTGGAAACTGGGGAATGGCTGAGCAAGTTATGATATACGCATGTGATGGAATAGTCTTGTGCTATAAGAAATGATGAAGGGGATGGTTTCAGAAAAGCCTGGGAAGACTTGTATAAGCTGATGCAAAATAAAGTGAGCAGAACAAGAAGAAAAATTAATTTACAGTAACAGCAATATTGTAAAGATAATCAACTTTGAAAGAATTAGCAACTGTGATCAACAAAATGTCCAACTACCATTCCAAAAGACTTATGATGAAACATGCTATCTACCTCCAGATAGAGAACCAATGGACTCAGAATGCAGACTGAAGCATATTTTCCTTTTTGGACATAGCTAATGCAGGAATTTATATTACATGACTATACATTTTTGTAGTAGCTTTGTTTTTCTTGCTTTCTCAGTGAATGGAGAAGCAGGAGGAAAGAGGGAGATAATTTGGAATGGAAAATTAAATTAAAAATAAATACATAAACCCTCAGTGCCCCAGAATTCTCTAAGACTAGAAGCTATAGCAAGTTACAGATCTGCTTTTGTGGAAGAGGTTTTCATGCCAGAAGTTCTTTATGCCAGTGAAATCTTTGAACTGGACAAGTTTCACCAAGATCAAGGAGTATGGCAAAAGTCTTCAGTACCAGGGATGGAAGATATGTTGGGAACTGAGTCTAATCTACAAGAAAAAGAGGCATTCCCTAATTAATGGGATGTTTAAAATGTGTGTGTGCGCGTGTGTGTGCGCGCGAGTGCATGTATGTACACACCCCCGCACGCACATACCTACATCTTGCCAGGGCAAGATGCTTTTCAGTTATGCCCAGGACTAATATTCTCGTTACAACACTGCTAAACAAAAGGATGGGCTGTTGAAGATTGTGTGCCCTTGTGTGCGACCTATCTGCAAGGCTCTGTTAGAATAAAGTCTCTACCTCATAAATTTGAACTGAGTCTTTGGTTAAATGATTTTCTCTTTTGGTTTCTTTCTTAAATTAGGGATAATGTTTGCTTCCCCTGCCCTCCTGACACAGCATGAAGTGAAGATTAATGAGATAATCACATCTATACATTTCTTTAAGATACTTTGGTGGGGGCAGGAGTGGTAAAAGGAGTAATGATTGCCATCATTAGCCTGTCTAGTTGAGAGCAAAGGCTCCTAACAGGGAGAAACTCCACCCCTTCCCCCTACCCAATGTTTATTATTCTTTTCATGTTTCTGGGGCCTGAGGCCTGAGGCATATTTTAAGGCACATATTAATGTGGAGCCCAGCCCAGCCCAGGTGCTGGATGGAATTCGATGCTGGTTGCTATTAAAAACCAGCAACCCCAATGTCAGCGTATTTGCAACACATTTCAAGATGGGTCAGGAGGCCAGGAGCTGATGATGGATTTTTTATTTATTTATATATTTATTGTGCTTACTGGCAAATTTAGGATTTGTAGGGTTTTCAAAGCAGCTGCTGTAACATCGTCAGGTTCCACAGAATAGGCGCTGGAGAAAGAAAAATAGATCTTGCCTGTGACATATTGTCTAGTCAGCAGATCACATTTATTTTCCCTTTCCCCTTGGATGGGGTGAGGTGATGGGAGCAGAGGCACAGAGGTGTTTGTCATAGCCCCCCACCCGAGACTCTGGCAGGTACTGCAGGAGTCTAACAGCAAATCAATTTTCCGTTTTTAGTTAATCGGTCAACTGATCCATCGCTGCTGTCTCTTACCAAGAGTGGGTATAGGCATGTACCACCAGTCTTCTAAGCAAAATTCAGTTATTCAATATTCATTAGTAAACATCTATTAAACACATATTATATGGAGAGCAGTGGGAGTGGGTGGGTAGGGAGGAATACAAAGATTATATCTAATACTGTCCCTACCCTCGAGGAATTTCTGGCCTTGTATATAAACTGTGTCCCCCCAAACACCAGCTCTAGGTTTACACAGACCAGGTTCTAAGGAGTCCATTAAATGTGTCTTTGGTTTATGTCTGTATCTAGAGTTTACCCAGGGAACCTTAGGATTCTGTCTGTAGCAAGATCTCTGCAGATGTGAATAAGGAGGGCCCTTAGCTCCCTTGCACAAACACAAGCTAACTAGATAGATAGATGATAGATAGAGAGATAGATAGATAGACAGATCTATATGATTTTATCTATACTATTTACATGACATATAGATATATCAGATACAGGGCAGACCTAATTTCACTCCATAGGAAGAATGAAAAATACCCTCCAAACCCACAAACATCTCCCAAATCCTCAAAGGACTTTTGGGGGCCCATAACCATTCAAAGACAATTCTTACCCTCTTTTTGAAATCCTAGCTTCCCCTTTTAGGATCTACCTAATTCTCCAGACTTAGAATGCTACTCTGCAGTGTGTCATTCCCTGGAAATGAAGTGCATTTTGAAGACAATAGATGACCCCTCATCCTCTACCATCCCTTAGGGATCCATACATTCCTCCAGAATTCTAGTGCCATCCAAGGATTGGGGCTCTTCCAAAGGGAATTTTGTACCTAAGGTTGTTAAAATATGACCCCCTTCCCCATCCAATCTGTACAGTCTGTGCAACTTACAATAGGAGTGAAGGCAGAAGAACAGGTTGTTGGCTCAGTCCCTTGGTGTTTCTCAAACTCCAGCATTTGCTCCTCTCCTCTCCTCTTCTCTCCTTTTCTTTCCTTTCCTTTCCTCTTCTCTCCTTTCCTTTAAGATGGCTGTGTTATAGTACTCTAATGGAATTTCTCCCCCCTATTCCCAGAAAGCCGGAATTCAACATTAACCAGGAACTCAGAGCAGTAAAAATAGAAATTTTTAAAAATCATCTCCTCTCTCTAGGAAGCTGAACCTAGGAAATTGTAATTATCCAGGAAATCAGTGTTGTCCAGGAAATCCCTCTCCTCCCTAGAGGAGTCTGGTCAAGTCCATTCTGATCATTCCAGTGCTAGTTCTTGGCCTTCCAGAAAGCTTATTAAAGGAAAAGATAGAGTGGAGAAGGGAAGAGGACAGAGACCAAGTGTCATACTTCTCATAGGAAGCAGGTGGTTGGCTCCCCTCATTGGGTGGATTTGGACAGTTTACCGAATTCCAAGCTTAACATCCTCATCTGTAAAACGGAGAGGCTAATCTTGCCAATTCTCAGTTATTCCAGGGTTGATTATGGATTATCCAGACCCCTGTTCCCAAGCTACCTTAAAGAAATGCTCCTAGTGGGAGAGCAGAATGCCATACGCTGGAAATATAAACAGCTATTTAATAACTGGTGTTGTTAGTACTTTACATTTCCTGAGGTTTGAGGATGAGGGTGATAGTGTAACAAACACAGTTAGCAACATTGGCAACCAATCTGGCCCCTCTAGCAGCATAATATGATAATGCTTTTCAGCTGCCTGGAAGTTCTTCAACAATGCCTTCAAATTCTTCAGAGAAGGCTCTCTTTTTTTCCATTTTCTTTTTAAAAAAATATTTGTTCTCCAGTGTAGAGTAGTGGAGAGAATAGTATACTTGGTATCCAAACACTTGCTTTTGAGATCTGGATCCAGTATTTATATTATCTGCCTGCCTTCCCTTTGACATTATGTCCAATTTATCCTGTATGTATTTTAGTTGTACATGGCTGTTTGCTTCATGCCTCCTCCTTTAGACTGTGGGATCCTAGAGGGCAGGGACTGTTTTTCGCCTTCCTCTTATCCCAAGTACTCAGCACAGTGCCCGCACATAGTAGGCACTTAAATGCTTGTTGATTTGACTTCATTCAGTAAGGCAAATCTCTGGGGCTCAATTTCCTCATCTGTTAAATGGGAATGAAATTTGACCAATCTCCTGCCTAGAAGCTGTTGTGGGGCTGGGATTAGGAGTATGGGATATGGCTGTGCAAGAGTGATCTAAATGACCCCATTAGAATAGGGTTCTGACTAAGTATCAGGCAACCAGCTACAGGCCCCACTCTCTCAGCCATGGCCAATACAGTTTGGCTTTCACTCAGTTCAGAATCTAGGCTGGTCAGCTCATCTGGACCAAGAAGTGCAATTTGTAAGAGATGAAAGGGAAACAATGTTCAGCCTTTGGTTTCACATTACCTTGCCCCTTATTTCTGCTATAAATGATTCTATGTGAGATCATTGGTGGCATAGTGCAAAAGGTGCTGGAATTGTAGTCAGAATCCCTGCGTTCATATCTGGTCTCTGCCACTTGCTTCCTCTGTTACCTTGATCAAGTCACTTAACAACACCCTCCACCTCAGTTTTCCCCATATGTTAAAAAGGGACCTCTAAAGACCTCTAAGTTCCCGTCCAGGTCTGAATCCCTGATGTTTGATGTTAAATAGTGTGGATTCAGAGAATGGAAAATGTCTGGTCTGGTTGGCCTAGTACTAAACACCCTCAGCAAGGTCCAGCAATGCCCAAAGTGACCGGCTTGTTTGAAGCTACTCGAGGTTAAGCAGAGGGCAAGGCCTATCTTATATGCGAGTAAAATAAGCAGCCTTCAATATAGTAGGGTTTCCAGGGCATCCAAAAGGAGCCCACTCCCCATGTTCCTTCTCTGTCTGTTTCTAATTCCAGGAAACAAAACTTTTCATTAGTCAGGGAGAAGGCTTGAAATTCAAATACCTCTCAAAGAACTAACATTAACTTATATTCACACTGGAGCATCAATGACTTACATCTTTTCCTGAGAGCAAGTTTTGATATGGAGAAAACCATAAACTTTGTCTGCTTCATTGCACAGGGCATAGAATTCCTGGGGTCAAGTCTCTCATCCCAGGCTTTCCTTGGAAGACACCTAGACTCCTGGGCTTTGTCTCTCGAACTGATCTGGGGGTAGCTAGGTGGCCCAGTGGATAGAACACCAGACAGGAGGACCTGAGTTCAAATTCGGCCTCAGACCAAACACTTGACACCTACTAGCTGTGTGACCCTGGGCAAGTCACTTAACCCCAATTGCCGGAAAAAAGAAAAAGAACTGATCTGGCCTACTAGAATTGCACCAGATTGTACCTTCTGAGCTAGTCTAGTCTGAAGTGTCTTCTACAAATTCAGCCCAACCCTAGGTTTGGGACAGAGCTAGATTAGCCTCAGTAGGAAGCTAACATTTCAGTGAGTTCCAGAGGATTTGCTTTAGGTAGATTTGAGAGAGCTATGATCTCTAGGACTTGGCTTCATAATGCTAAATTTAAACTAATGGTAACAAAAGAATATAGTAAATATCTTTACTGTTGTCCAAATGAATGTTTCCTGTGCTATCTATTGTGGGGGGGGAGTGGTAATTAGAGGACTTCTTTTTTCTAATTAGGGAAAATTATGGGGGAGGGGGAGATCACCAAAAGACCACCTCTAAATAAATAAAAGATAACTTAGTTTTGTTTTCTTTTGTTGAGCTAAAGATATACAAAAGGCTTGAGATGTCCATTACAAAAAAAAATGAAAATAAAACTTTATTAAATAAAACAAACACCAAAAATTGTACTTGAGCTTCACTTGGTGGAAGAGAGGAAGGGAGAGGAAGAAACAGAAAAAGACAGACAAAGAGATGTACAGGGACAGAAGAAATAGAAACAAAGAGCATGGAAGGGAATGATTTAGAGGGGGGAAAAGGGAGAATTGGGCAAGGAGGTCAGACAGAGGGGGATAAGAAGCATTCAGGGCAAAAAGGTAAAAGGAAGAGACAAAAGGGGGTAGCTAGGTGGTGAAGTGGATAGAGCATCAGCCCTGAAGTCAGGAAGACCTGAGTTCAAATCCGGTCACACAGCTAGTAAATGCCAAGTGTTTGGTCTAAGGCCGCAGGTTCCCCACCCCTGCTGAACTCTTGTATTGGTTGGGGATGTCCCTGCAGAGGCTATGCAGTATTCTGTGGCTTGATGCAATCAGAAAAATGATGCAGCATCTATCCTCTTCTACCACATTGTCCACTCACACCCAAAGAATTTCTTCTTTTTATTCCCCCCAGCTTTTGAAAGTCCCACCATCCAGTCTCCCACCCATATACCCCAGATTTATGGAATCAGCACTTTCCTTGTAATATTCTATCTACATTTTTCTTTTCATTCTCAAACATTCTATTTGCACCAAGATAGTCTGATGAATCCAACAGCTACTATGACTGGCTTCTTCTCATTGATGTGTTTAAGGAAGCCCTTATTATGGCTTTGGAGTTTTAAGACTCCTTGTGAATTGCGTCTGGTCCACCAGACTTTGTAGACCCTTTCTGTTCTGCTCACTTAAAGAATTTTTCCATTTTTTTGGGAAAGACAGCTTTTTTCCACTCCATTTTTCTTACACTTTGCTGGTTATTCATGCTGTTTGTTTTCAAGCATATTTTATGTGTGATCCCTACCACACATTTATGGCATGCATAAGATTTTTTACTAATAATATGCAGGCTTCTTGTGAATTGCTGCCTTCTAAAAATGTCTTTCTTAACTTCTGATTAGCCATTTTCCCCCCAACAAATGCCTGTATTTTGCTGTCTTCTAATGTCTAAAATTGAATTATTGTATGATAGGGTTTTTTAGTTTCATTTTGTTTTGCTTTGCTTTGGGTTTTTTTTTGTTTTTTTCTTTGTTTGTTTCCCTTCTCCCACTGGGAGTTGAATTGAACTATTGAATCACTATTATCTGGTGGATAGTCTACAGAGAAATGTGTCATTTTTCACACACTAACAGCCGCAGTTGTGGAATTTTTGAGATGAAGATAGTAAAGTCTTTTAAAGATGTTGCATTTTTACAACAATGAATACTAACCACTTTTCGACAGTTAAGGAGGAAGTACTTGACAAAACCTTATTTTTAGAAAACTCACTCCAAATGAAATTCAGCCAAAAACACTGGAGACTTTCTATTTTTTACTTACATATTTAACTGAAGTTCAAAAACTCCAGATCCCATTTCTCACAAACTACCCCCACCGTTTACCTCTACTGTTAGTAATGCATAAGAGAAGGTGACACTCTAGCCAGCCACAACCACAGAAATTCTCCAAGGGGAGTTGTGGCAATGTGACAAGTTTGGATATAGCAGAAAAGTGAACAGGTTGAAGAACTCTGGGGACCCATATGGAAAACAAAGCAGCAGAAGGCAGTTCTGCTTAGACTAAAGATAAAGTAAAAGCTCAGTCAGGAAAAGAGAGCCAACGCTAAGGGTGATGAAAGTGGCATGGCAATACCATCTCTAGATCTTAAAAATCCTTTCCTGATTTGTTCTTTTGACAGTTTGATTACACTATGGTTTGTGTTGTTACTGGAAACTGATCATGGATGCTGTGGCACCTTTACCCCCAACCCTACCCAGGGATGCATCCTACAACTTCTAGAGAATCCAGATGTTCCAAAATTACATTTTTCTTATATCTCCTTGTCTCAGATTCAATTCTTTAGCTTAAGACTTTGATCCATGTAACTTAAGTACTTTAATCAATTGTGGTCTCATTGGTTCAGGTTCCCCCTCTAATGGTGCAGGTTGCACCCTATCTATACCTCTTATGCAACTATTATCCAACTTCTTTCATAAACCCTCTACCAAAGATCCATCTAATGTTCTGGAGCCTCTCCTTTTGGCCTTTTAATATTCTTTGAGTATCAATGCAACACTTAAGGTGTTTCCCTTGCTTTCACTAAATTACCAACCCATATCCTTTTCTGATCATACATTTCTTAAGTTATATCTCATATAACACTTCTTGTGTGCAAATCATGTTTTGCACATATGCTGCAGCTTATTAACATTCATCAGGTACGTTATCCTTTTGGCCACCCATGATTTTAGTTCTCCTGAGATTATGATATTCCATGAGTCATAGCCAGAAAGCATCACTGACAGAACACCAGTGCTTAAAAGGTTTTTGTTTCCTAGTACATCTTGAGATTGTTGAAAGCTTGTCAGTTTCCCAGCCTAGCTCTGTGTTCTCCTCCTTATAAATTCAATTTAGCTTACAAGAGACATGCAAAGCAAAACAACCCTGAAATTTCACCTCACGCCTAACAAATTGGTTAAGATGTTGGTTGAGTTGTGGCAAAATAGGCACGCAAGTACATTGGTACAGCTGTGGATTAAAACAACCATCTTGGAAAGCAATTTGAAATTATTTAAATAAAGTGACTAGATTGTCCATACACTTTGACCCAGAGATTCTACTATGAGGCATATACACCAAGGAGGTCATTGATAAAAAGAAAGTCTCTACCTGCACCAAAGTATTTATGGTGGCACTTCTTGTTATAGCAAAGAACTAGAAACAAAGTAGATAGATGCCCCATTGATTGAGGAATGGTTAAACAAATTGTAGTAAAGAAATGTAATGGATTATTACTGTGCTATAAGAAATGACAAATATGATGCATCCAGAGAAGTTTGGAAAGATTTACATGAACTGATACAGAATGAAGTAAGCAGAGCCAAGAAAACAAGATACACAAAGACTGCAAAAATATAAATAGAAAGAACAACCACCAAAAAATCAAAAATGAATGTTGCAGAATTTAAAAGAACAAGCATGGCCCCAAGGAAGAGATATGAGAAGACAACTCCCCTGATTGTTTTGCAGAGGGAGGTCTATAGGTCTATATTGCAAAATTACAAAGGATAAGCATGGCTCTAAAGAAGAAATATGAGAAGTTACCTCTCCAACTCCTTTGCTGAGGTCAGAAGTCCATGGATGCTAAACACTGCATATATTCTCACATTTTTTAATGTATTGATTAATTTTGCCAATTTTTTCTTCTTCCTCCTTTTCTTAAAAAAAATGTCTTTGTTATATTGGAATACCCTCTGGGGAAGGTGACGGGGAGAAGTATAGGGAGAAATTGAGGCAATATAAAAACAAAAGTTTTTAACAATTTTTTAAAAATCTGTTTAGTTCATTGTCCATCTGCAATGTCTATTCAAGATAGATGTACTTATGTATTAACTCGGTGAGTTGAACCTCAATTTGCATGTAATAGTATGAACAGCATGTATTCATCCCTTGGTTTTTCCTGATTGTATTGTTAGACTGAATTCTTTGAGTGGTTGTGAATGTTATTCATGGGTAATCATGATTGGTAATATGCTACAATTTATTTACATTCATCACATACATTATCCTTTTGGCCACCCAAGATTTTAATTCTTCAGAGATTATGATGTTCCATGAGTCATAGCCATAAGGCATCACTGAAAGAACACTGGGAGGCAGTTCTGTGGTATTCCATGATTTGGTGCAATCAGCAAAATGGGACATCTCAAAGACTTCTTCATTGTTTTTATGCCTTGTTGACGTAGAGAGAGAATTGTTGATCAGAGAAGTCCATTTTTCCAAATATCAATGAATTTTGTATAATTGTAATATGTGCATGGGAGACACCTTACTAGAGGTGAGCCTTTACAGTGCCATGCTCTACTGAATCAAATGCTTTTTTGGAGCCAACAAACAGTAAATAAAGCAGCATCTTGCATTCTTTGCAGCTCTTAGTTAATTGTATAACTATAAGGAAGTGGTCTGCTGCAGAAAATCTTTTGCAAAAGCCATTCTTCTCATCTAATATTTTCATCCAGGATACTATTGATACATATGTAGGTCATTCTTATAAAGATTTTATAGAGATGGAAGCATAGGCACGAGTCAGTATTTATTAATATCCTTATCATCACCTTTTTTGGTAATAAATACCATCTATGATTTCTCCTAGTCATTTGATTTCTTCCGCTCTTTCAGATACTTGAAAACTTCAAAATTGTGTAATTTATGGCATAGATTTCTTCTGCATGTGTACTTGGTCTGATGCAGTTGCTTCTCCAAACTTATCTTCCCGTGCCATTTCCACTTAGTCATATTGTGCTTGGGAGGCTGAGGAGTCCAAATGTAATGGTTCCACTATCATCAGTGATGAAAATAGAAATGCTGACATATCTGTTGCATTTTTTTATCTGTTTGTTGACATCCTCCCAGTTGTACCTTTAAAAGTTCTTGTGGTAACTTGGATTTAGTGTATCTTAGCGTAGCAAAAAATATAACAGAGCATCCTCAATGAGATCTACATCTACTCAAAGAGTTTGGCTTAATAATCTACCTAGGAAACACCAAAGGGATGCATACTTATTATTCAGATTATTATACACAGGTGGGTAGACAGCACATTGAATTAATCCTTAAGTTCATATGTCTTGGATGGATGTTAGAGAAAGACAATGAACTGCATAGAATTGAATAGGTCAAGAACTTTCTCCCTTTACTGTTTACTGTTTAATGTTTAATTATTTATACTTCTCCATCAGTCTTCCCCATAAGGTTTTGTAAACTTTTTTATGTTCTAAAGTAGGGTTGCCCTTGACTGCTATGACTTGCTACTTCTCAAAGAGATCAGATTTTCTGATTAATGTGATTTCTAGGCTCTTTTGGCCACTTCATTGTGCCTAATGTTTTACATTAGTTAAATTTCTATAGGAAGTGGCAATTGAAGTTAATAATATTACCTTTATCCATTTCCTAATTTCTAGTCTTGTTTTAAAAAATCACATTAGAGCTGTTATTTTTATATATCATATCTTTCCTCATCTTCATCCTTACTTTTAATTTGGTGTTTATTTTTACCTTTATTCTTCCAAATTGATAGTCTGATAACAGACAGCTGGTTCATAAATGACTTCCATGTCAGTAATGTCATTTCCTGTCTATTAGGATATAGTTTAAAATTCACTTCTTTTTGGACTGTATACTACAACCAAAACCAAGCAGGAATATTAGTAAATCAGTATTTCAGGTATCATTAATCACACATTTGTGACTGTTTATGGTTACTACTCCTTTAACAAGGAATTACCTTTTGAGGTTTGGGGTTTTCTGGGGGTTTGGTTGGGAAGTATCTGTTTACCCAAATAAAATGTATCCTGAGAAATCAATAAATAAATACTTTTTAAAGGTGGAAAGAACCTAAAAGGATAAATACATCTTAATCATGTAAAAAAGATACAGTTAATTTCATTTGATGTGATATTTCATGCTCATTATGCCTAAGATCTCCTCACAGGATCATAGATTTAGAACTTGAAGAGAACTTAGACATCATCTAGTCCTCCCCCACCTCCATTTTACAGACAAGAAAAATCGATACCTAGAGAGGTTATAAGACTTATGTATGGTCACACATTGTCAGAGCTACTATTCTCTGACTCCAAAAATACTTTCCACTCTACCATGATACATAAATATGAAGCTTCTGTATAGTGGATAGGTCTCACCTTCTTATGTTTCTTGATTCTGTGCTATATTTCCCAACATATTTTTTATCATCTTCTCCTGTGTGCCCCTTTGCACTGGAGTCACCAAAGATCAAGATATATCTTGGCTTAGTTTAAAGAATTTTTCTAAGCTTTTTCCATCTCTCTACCTTCTGCAACAGATGTTGGCACCTAAACTGCAGTTCTCTTTATGGTAGTCTTTTTGCAAATTATAAACACTGCAATACAAAATGATCATGAAATGATGGTTTTCATTGCCTTTGTACAAATGACCAAATGAATTCCCTTATGTAGACCTGTGAGCCATCCTTCAATGTAACTGAAACTTCCTTATGTCTTCTAGATTCATTCATTGGGTACACTTAGCTGTAACCTCTTTATGTCTTCAGGGTAGAATGTCAGTATTGATATTTCATTTCCTTCAGTAATTTGTCAACTCATTGGTCATTGGACTAGGCTCTGACATTTGACGTGCCAAGAGTTAAACTGTTATAATTGTTATAAAAACTGTGGTTCTTAGGACCCATTTCCCACTATTCACTGGCATTGCAGCAGCGGCAGATGACCACATAAAACCAAAGACTATTTTGCATTTTTTCTGTGTTTTATTGGCTAAAGAATTAATCATCTAGTGGCCAGCATACTATTGATGATGTGCCTCTCAGTACTCAGCTGGGCTGTTGCTTGTACAGCACACATAATCTGTTGCCTTTCCAATTTGGAAGGACCTGCCAACGCTTGCACTCATATTGCCTTTGAAAACCCAAGGTCACCTCCATGCCAAAATGAAGCAGAGAAGGACTTTAGTGGAGGTTTGGTCTTTGTTAAAATGTGAATATCCCATGAAAGAACTCTTCAACCTGTTGTCATTTACACTTTAGCATGTAAGTGAGTTTATAAAAATTCTTTACTAAGAAGAAATTTGGATAGGAGAGACATCTTGGAAATGAGAGTGCAACAAGCAAGGGGAAAGGAGGACATTGAAGGGGAAAGATTGCTATATAGAGACCCGAGGAAAAAAAACTTAACCACCTTCATAATTTCTATTAGAGCCACTCCTAACTACCATTTTCTAAGATAATACCTTCTAATGACTTTCTCATCCTCATTTGAAGTTATTTCCAAATGGCAGAACTTCTTATCATCTCTACCCAGAGGACCTGACTCTCTACAGGGTGGGGGGAGGGGAAGGTTGCTGTCATCATAGGGAACCCTAGGTCCTCCCTCCAGTAGCCTCCCTGCAGCAGAGGTTCTGTAGCAGGTACCAAGGTGGCAGTGGATGTTTCTTCCTACCAAGGGGCAAGGGGGAATGATTGTAATTCTCACAGCTTGATTATGATGCTCCCCCTGGTCCTAATTAGTTTTGTTACTGGAAGTTCCATTGCATGTTCTTGAAAGAACTAAAGCAAGGCAGGAAGAGCTATTAGAAGAAGAGGAGGAGGGGGCAGCAGCCTGTCAAGTTGTCAGAGTGCTTGGGGAAGATAATGCAAAGCTGGCATTTCCTTTAGATAAATCAACCATTATTGAAGCCTGAAGAAACAAAAGGTCTCACATGCCGCAGCGACATCTGCATACGCTCATCTCTGCTGACCCTCTGATAAGCACGTCAGGTCTCCTCAGTGCCCTGTAGCAAATTCAGCACCATGGCCAGAGCTTTCTGGATAAGGGCCGTGGGGATAAAAGAGGTGACACAGATTTCCTACAGGAATTCTGTTTGGTTAGTCTGAAAACAACTGGCCTGTTAAGGAAACAATGTCTAGGTCAGGGTGTTCTTCACCTTTTTTGGGTCACGGGCCCCCTTTGGCAGTCTAGTGAAGCCTATGCACTCCTCCTCAGAATAATTAATTAATCAATAAACCAATCAATAGACATTTATTAAGCCCCTGCTATGTGCCAGGCATTGTGCTAAACAATGGGAATACAAAAAATAGGCAAGAGACATCCCTGCCCTCAAGAAGCTCACAGCCTAATGGATATGATGCTTTCAAATGCATCAAATAAAATACACACATAGGATCACAAACGAAACCAATTACATAAATTACAGTTATCAAAATATTTTAAAAAACAAGTTCATGGACCCAAGGTTAAGAACCCCTGGTAGGTGCTCTAGGGTAGTGTTTCCTGAACCAAATTAAACTGCTGCTTTATATTATCCAAATTCTCCATTATATGCAGCAAAAGTTCTTGATGGCCCAGAGGCTGGGAGCTAGAGTAGTCGGAGTGGGGGGGTGAGGGTGGGGGTGGGGGTGAGGGGAGTGAAGGACATAAAGGGAAGGAAGAATCGCAGAATTTCACTGAGAGTTGGCAGGGCATGTTGTCTTTCCTGCACCTCATCAGGAATCCCAAATGCAATATCGCTGACACTTGGTTATCCAGCCTCTGTTTGAAGATCTCCAGTGATGGGGAAACTACTACTTCCTGAGACAGCCTGTTCTAGTTCTGAATTGCACTAAACATTAGCAAGTTTTTCCTTATATGAAGAAGAGTGGGAGTCAGTATTTTAGGTTTACACATGTTAGGAAGTCTTCATTTTAGTAATAGAAGTATCACAGAACAGGGGGAGTTTGCTATTGTGCCCACATACTAGTCTACAGATTGGCAGTTGGCAATTGATATTGTAGGGCAGCAAACTTTTTTTAAATCTCAGGATCTCTTTACACTCTTTATTAGATATCATTGAGGACAAGAGCCAAAGGGCTCTTGTTTGTGTGTGTTTTATCTATCAATATTTACTGTATTAGAAATTACTGTGTTAGAAATTTGACCTTGTGGACCCCCTGAAAAGGTTTCAGGAACCCTCAGTTCTAGAGAATAGTCTAGAATGAGGGTGGGGAACCTGCAGCCTCAAGGACACATGTAGCCTTCTAGGTCCTCAAATCAACCCTTTCACTGAATCCAAACTTCACAGAACAAATCCCCTTAATAAAAGGATTTGTTCCGTAAAATTTGGACTCAATCAAAAGGCCACACCCAAGGACCTAGAAGGCCCTTCTACCCCTGGTAGAAGACATATTAAAATTCTCTGAGATTTTTCTTAATTTAAGATCAAATTTAAATTTTAAATGAAATGTAAAAAATGAAAACTAAATAAACTGTTTAAAAAGGGGAGATACAATTTCCCCATCACTGGACATCTTTAAGACAGATTTGTTCAGAGATTCCTGTTAAGTACAGTTTTGACTCTGCAACCAGTGATATTCATTCTGATTCAAAGAGTCTATTCTATTACTTTATAACAGTGACCATAATTTTCCTAACCCCAAATCAGACCATGTGGTCAATAAACTTTGTGTTGTTCCCAGATCTTCTCAGACATTCTTTATGTGCACTACTCACATGCATTTTACAAGTAGACAGACTGGGGCCCAAGCAGAGAATTTGACTCACCCAAGGCCATAAGTAGCGGATCCCACATTCTGACTCCAAATCCAATACTATTTACTCTCTGTTACAGAACTGATAGATCTTGATCCCTGAAGCTTTAACTAATGCTATCCAAGTTAAATTTTTGATGGTGTTTTTAAATGAGACTATAAAGCATCCATGAGTAATTGGACACAGTAGCAGTGGTGTGCCCTGTGCCATGGGGTATGTGGAATATGCCTAACCCTATTGGTTCTAACTGAAGCATTTCACTTAGATCATTCATACCCTTTGCACCAAGTCATTCATGAAGATGGGATGCAGAAGGACCAGAAGCCCACCTAGCCTGTATCTACTTCTTTCTTGAAAGAGGACCTTTATCACATTTCTCATATATATTACCTCTTCTCCACTCATCCAGCTATCACCGTAAATCAGGCCCTCATCACCTCTCACTTAGATTATTGCAATAGCCTTCTAATTGGTCCACTTGCCTCAAGTCTCTCACCACTTCAGACTGTTCTACATACTGCCACCAAAGTGATTTTTTGTAAGGACAAATATAACTAAATAATACCTACACAGCCAACTCCAGTGGCTTGCTATTGCCTCTAAAATCAACTCCTCTGGTTAGCTTTTAATTTCCTGCACAACCTGCCTCCACACACACACACACACACACCTTTCCAAACTCCTTTAATTTTACTCCTCTTCCCACCCTTTGTGAGCTAGACAAACTGGCCTTTTCTCTCTTCCTCACTCATGACATTCCATCCCACATCTTCTTGCCTTTGCATTGTTCATCCCCCAACACCTGTGATGTATAGTACTTCCTCCCTTCTTCTGCCTCGCAGAGTCTTTCTCTTCCTTTAAGACGCAGCTTAGACATTATTTTCTGCATGAAGCCTTTCCTAGATCCCCCAAGGTAGTTCCCTCTCCCTAAATATCTTGCATTTAACTACTTTGTGTGTATGTATAAACATGTATTCATTAACTCTATATATTTATTCTGTATATATTGCATATACCCTTGTCTCCCCCGCTAGAATTCATTGGAAGTTCATTGTGAGTATGGATTGTTTAATTCTTTATATTTTTTTCCCCAGCAGTAGCAATGGGTGGCACATACTATGCACTTAATAAATACATGTTGATAGATTAGAACCACAAAGTTCCTTACTGCACCAGCAGCAATTTTATCTGATGTTAGAGAAATAGATTGAGTTCTTCATAGACATACACTTAACATGAAGCAAGGGTGGCAAAATCCTTGTGGTCGCCACTATTGCAAGAAGGCGAATCCAAGAAACCCTGCTCCTAGAGATATATCAAACCTTCAGCACCAACCAAGCTCCAGCCCAGAATCCCAGCAACCTGGCATCCCCTCTACATGAATCAGTAGGTGCCAATTTGGAGAAGTTGCCAACCAAAGCAAGGATGAAGTTTTTTTAAAAATCCTTTTTCTCTTAAATGAAATGCTTTAGTGAATGCTTTTTCAAAAATGGTATTAAAAAAAAACTTGCCCCATGTCTTTTTAATCAAGCCCGTTGGAGCATTTGTTGCTTGGATTAATGAGGCCATATCAAAGGCTGATATTCATGTTTCCCCAAATGGACACCATGGGGCACTTCTAGGCTCCATTTTGGCAACTTACTCAGTAGTCAAGCTGTTTTATTTTATTTTATTATTTTTTTCTTATGTCTTATCAACCAGGGACAAAGGGATGCCGCTTTCAATGAGAAAAATCTCTCCCTTCACGTGCTGTTCTAAACTCAGTGGGTCCTCTTTCCAGCCAGGTGAGGGAAAAATTGCAATTTCAATGCCGAAAAGCCCTTCTGAATGCCGGGCGGCCTGGGAGGTATAATGAACAAGCTTCTCACTTGGATCCCTTCCCAGACCCACAACGACTGAGCTCGGTGGTGTCTAAACAGAAGTCTCTGGCTTCCTTTCAGTCCCTGGACTTATTAGGTTTGATGTTTCTTTATTATGTTTTGTTCTGCATCTCTAAATCCTCCTTCTGAAGCATTGTATGGCAAACACGGGGTCCATCCGCCCGAGAGCATTGTCCCTTGGTCGCCATGGTAACTCGAGCGCACTCCAGCTAAGTCCCTCTTCCAGATGAAATACACACGCTTCCCGGCGCACACCTTGCGGCACCCACCCCAGCTGGGAAATCAGCCCACGAGGGGTTTCTTTTTATGAGTGAGAGTTGGCATGGGCCCTCAGGGGCCAACGCTGCCGTATTTTATTGACTTTATTAAAATACTTGGGAAACACATTCAATTTCTATTTGTTATTGTTTCACCTGTGCCGAAAGGGGGCACTTGATGAATGGGCTGAAAGGTTGTCGAGTGTTTCACTCGGACGTCTGTAGCTAACAGATGCTGAAATGTGGTTTCATAATACTGTAATAAGACTTTGTACTTTTAAAGCTCCTTTCATCAGTGAATCTCAAAGGCTCCCTCATTAAACCTCACAGCCCCCTGGGAGGTAGGGAGTTCAGGGGTCTCTCGAACCGCACCCTCCTCTTCTCCCGACCCCACCTCCCCTCCACCCCCACCCCCGCCTCCATCACCATTTCACTGTAGACACCGAGGGTGAATTGCCCAGGCTTATACGGGATGCTAGTCTACGAATGGGACACTTTGCTCCAGGCTAGGCCTATCCACAAGGTATAATTATGTATTTACTTAGTTACATTCCAGTCATTTGCATTTTTTTCTTCCGTTCTTTGGACTTTCCTCCTTTATCTTGCGCAACTGGTCCAGTCTCAGCACATCGCTGGGATCCGAAATCCCCTGAGTTTGGCCTTTCCCACAG
Organism: Vombatus ursinus; assembly: GCF_900497805.2. NCBI lineage: Eukaryota > Metazoa > Chordata > Mammalia > Diprotodontia > Vombatidae > Vombatus > Vombatus ursinus. The sequence continues at coordinate 19,710,617 of NW_020954580.1, read as the reverse complement.
TCACTGCACGCCTTGGGAAAAAGAGATAATAGTTCCTTTGGCCCCGACCCAGGTCAGCACAAGCAAATCCATCAAGGAGTGTAAGTATCTGACCCAGCAAGGTTACTTAAAGCGTAAACATAAGAGGGTTCACAAAATCTTCACAACAGTCATGGACAGGATAATAGCTTTAGAGATGGAAGAAATAACCTAGAACTCTAGATCAATACACACACACACAAACCTATTTTTAAAATGGGGAATTTGAGATACAAAAAGGTTGAAGTAACTTCCTCGATGTGAGATTCAAACCCAGGTCCTTTGGGTTTCAGTTCAGGGACTTGTTTCAATGCATATATCTACTTCAGTCTCCTGTGGATTATCTAAAAAAATTTCCCCCCACCAAAGAACATATCTTGATTAATAATCTTTCCCTGATTCTGAAGGTTGAGTAAGAGCTGCTACAGAAACCACATGTGTGGATGACTTTATAATAATCAGAATTACAACTTTCATTTTAGCAGCTCATAATATTTGCATTGGCCTGACCACCATTCATCAGCATTAGGCTAATAGGACGATATGTAAGCTCTGGTTAGGCACTTGAACATGGATAAATGTCCAGTGATTGATAAATGTATACAAAATAAAAGCCACACAATATGTCATTGTTCAGATTTAGAATGATCCTAGTATTATTGGAGTTACTAGTGTTTGTCATGGTTTCAGGAGATTTATTATTAGTATAAATGACTCCATAAGTCACTAGAAGTGCACACAAATGAGTAGAGAGAATTATGAACATATGACTAATCATAGAAAGTTAAAGCTGGAAGGAATCATTAGCCAATTCAATTCAACATACATTTATTAAGCATCAACTCTATGTAGAGCACTGTGCTAGGCACTGAGGACTTCTTTTTAAATCCTCTGATTATATAAGTGTGGGGAACTCCCAGTGGAGAACTTACTTCTCTGCTCAGGCCACCAATGCAATATAACCTATGCCCTTGGAAAGTTGCCTGGGCAACTGACAGGCTAAGTGACTTGCTCGTGGCCCCATAGCTAGTATGTGTCAGAGGCAGGACTTGAACTCAGGTCTTCCGGACTCCAAAACCAGTTCTGTACTCTGCCACCCTGCTGCTATTGTTCAAGAGTAATAATAATAATAGTCATAACAAAATGATGACCAACATTTATATAGTAATTTTAAAGGCTTACAAAGTGCTTCACATGTATCATCTTATTTTGTATGCCAGGGCACCATCCTTGGTGCTCTTCTCCCTCAACTCTAAACTCTCCCCTCTCTTGGTCTCTCTCTTTCTCTCTCTCCCCCTCCCTGTCTCTGTCTCTTTCTGTCTCTCTGTCTTTCTCTCTCTGTCTTTCTGTTTTTCTCTCTCTTTCTCTCTGTCTCTGTCTCTCTCTCTCTCTCTGGTCTGCCTGTATGTCTCTCTGGTCTCATCAGTTCCCATGGATTCAACTGTCTTTTCTATGAATGACTTCAAGATCTATATATATGGCTCCAGTCTCACATCATTGACTGCCTGTGGGGCATCTCCAACTAGATGTGCTTGTATGCATGTCAAACTCATCATGTCTAAATTCACCATCCTCACAGCCACCCAGGCTCACAATCTTAGAGTCATCCTTGACTCCACACTATTGCTCACCTCTCATATCCAATCTTTTGCCAAGGCCTGTCCATTCCACCTTTATATCATCTTTTGCATATGCCCCTCCTCCGGACAATGCCACTACCCTGGTTTAGACCCTTATCATTTCATGCTCGAACTATGGCAATCACCTGCTTGTTGATTTGCCTACCAAATGTGTCTTCTTACTCCCGTCCATCCTCCACTCAAACTGTTAAATCGATCTTCCTAGAATGCAGGTCTGGCCATGTCACTCCCATATTCAAGAAACTCCAGTAGTTCCCCATTACCTCTGCGTCCAAATATAAAATTCTGTCTTTCACTTATAAAGCCCTGCATTATCTAGCTTCCTTCTACTTTTTAAATCGTATTCCTTACTCCCTTCCACATACGCTGCAAACCAGTGAGATTGATCTTCTTGCTATTCCTTACAAATGACACTCAATTTCCCTATTCTGCACATTTTCACTGGCTGTCCCCATACCTGGAATTCTCTCCCTCCTCAGTTCTGCCTCATGGATTCCCTGGCTTTCTTCAAGTTTCAACTAAAATCCCTTATACCAGAAGCCTTTCCTAATCCTCATTTCCCAATCTCCCTTATAGCCAGTGCTTTCAGTCTGTTGATTATCCCTAATTTGTCCAGTACATATTTGGTTTGTACGTGTTGTCTCTCCTAACAGACTGTGAGATCCTCGAGGGCAATGACCTTTTGTTTGTTTTGCCTTTCTTTGTATCCCTAGTGCTTAGCACAGCACCTGGCATACAGTAGGTGCCTAATAAATTATTGTTGACTTGAATTGACCTACACGTTGCCACACTAGTTCAAGCTCTTATCACCTCTTTTGTGGACTATTGCAATAGCCTCCTAATTGGTCCCATAGCCCTCCCTCTCTCTCCAATCCATCCTCCACACAGCTGCCAAATGGATATTCCTCTAAAGCACGGATGTGACTATGTCACTTTCCTGCTCTTAATAACTTCCTCTTGCCTCTAGGAGAAAATAAAAACCGCTCTCCTTTGCTTTTAGAGCCCTCTAGCTCTAGTCCAGGGCTTCTTAAACTTTTTCCACTCATGACCCCTTTTGTTGGTTGGCATTGTGTGGCCCGAGGGTATACGCAGTGCAAAGTGTGCATGCTTTGTGTTCAGAACCAAGGCTGCAGTGAAGTGACACCATGCAACTTGGGCAAACACTGCCAGAAACACCTCAGATTCATTACGTGTTTGATTTTTAACTAATTTTTGATTGTTGCGTATTCAAAAACCTTTTACTGTTGCCAAATTTTTGCAACCCCATGGGTCTTGAGCCACAGTTTAAGAAGAGCTGGTTAATCTACCTTTCTAGGTGAGGCCATCACCAGTCATCTTGACTTTTGTCTTGCCACTGGGCTCTGATAGAGAGTGAGCCTGATGACTTTGCACAGCCCTGCCTCACTTAAGTCCAATTCACTTGCACATCAAGACATCACCCATGACGGCACTGGTCCTCTTGGAGAACAAAGGATGAACAATAACACCTTTCTAGGCTTACTGCAAAATGTTCTCCTTCATGATCTCTTTGTTCTAGTTAAATTGTTCTTTTTACTATTTCTCACATAGGACATTCTATCTGTTTCTGTGTCTTTGCTCAGTCTATCTCCCAGGTCTGGAGTCCATTTTCTCCACATCTCTTAAAATCCCTAGTTTCCTTCAAAGTTTAACTCAAGGGTTGATTTCATATTATTGCCTCACCCCAGAAAATTTCTTTGTATATATTTTGTATTTAATATCCTATATAGGTATCGTCATTTGTTCTCTTTGCACCTACAACTGCCTCTCCCCAGCAAAAAAGAAAAAAATGACTAAGTTCCTTGAGGGCAAGGAATATTTTTTTCCTTTCTTTCTTTTTTCTTTCATTTCTTTCTTTTTCTTTCTTTCTTTCTTTCTTTTTTTTTTTGTCTCCCTAGTGTCTAACACACTACCTGGCACTTATTAACATTTAATAAATGGTTGTTGAATTGAATTAAATGGATCCTTCAACAAACCTGTGAAGTATGTATTCCAAATATTATTAGTAATATGTAATCCCTCCCCTAATGTGCACACTCATAAACTGGGTTCCCCAGGAGAAGTAGCTCAAGTTCTAGGGTTAACCATTGTGAGTAGTGGCTATAGTGCAGCACTGTAGGTCCAGAGCTCCTACTGGTATGTTTCTCATTAACATTCAGCCCATAGACTCAATTAACTTTTAACGAAGGGATTTACTTAAATGGCATAACAAGAACAATAGTATAAAACATTCTTTTCCTAAAGCAGGGACACACTTAAATACCAATACACACAAAATCTGTAGAGAGACGACAGTGGGAAACAATCTTAAAGCAAAATGATAGTAAGACCCATGTGTTAGGGACATATATTGCCATAGTAATTCACAACTTGCTGCTAGCCTGAGTGGCTCTCCTGCCAGGCTAGGCAAGGTCCTCCTAGGATACAGTGTCTTACCTAAAAGTATTGCACTTACAGACTCCCTCACCTAGGCTGTTCTGCTATGCATCTGGATTTGCTTGTTAAGGGCAGTTATAGTCTCTGAAGCTTCTCACTTCATGCATACCTATAACTCTCAGCTAAAGTAGTGCTATATTCTTTCAGAAAGGGCATCTAAGATTGGCAGAAGCCCCTCCAGTTCTGGTCCTTTGGCAGAGCTCCAATGTGTTCTTTTTACTGTCTCCCAGCCAGAAGGTGGCAATGTAAACCATTCCTGATTTAGGGATGGGTCCACTCAGTGAGAGACTTTAATGCATGGTGACAATCCAGTATAGTGTATTGGTTTTGCTGTATCTATCTTCCCAAAGCCTGTCCAACAATAATTATTTTTGGTTTTTCATTATGTTGGACAATTTTATGGGTGCAAAATGAGAGTTTTCTAGTCTGCCTGACATTTACTTTTTTAATTAAATGGTACTGAATTGTCCCAATGTTTATTACTTTATAATACAGTTTAAAATCTAGTAATTCAATATTTCCTTTCATTCTCACTTTTTCATTATTTGCCTTGAAGTGTTTGAGATTTTGTTCCTGCAAATAAATTGAATAGTTATTTTTTCTAGTTTTATAAAGTAATGTTATGGGAATTGGATTGATATAGCCTCAAATATGTAAAGTAATTTAGGTAGAATCATTTTCATTATATTGGCACAGGTCAATCACATTCAGTTAATATCTCTCCAATGATTTGTCTCCCTTTGTTTCTTTAAAGTGTTTTGTACTTGGATTTATATAATTCCTTAAGTTTGACTTGGTAGTTTAACTCCTAAACGGTTTATGTGTACTGTAGCTATTTTTAGCATAATTTAGCATAATTTCTTTTTCTTTCCCCTCTTGCTGGGTTCTTAAAGGAACATAGAAAAATACAGATGATTTTGTGAGTTTCTTTTGTACTCCTGCTTTTCTGAAGTTATTAATGTTCCAATGAAGTTTTCCGTTAAATCTCCAGGGTTCTTCATGTAAACAATTGTATCTAAAAGTAATGATAATTTTGTCTCCTCTTGATCTATACTTTTTCCATCAGTTCTTTTTTTTTTTTTTTGGTCGTTCTGCTATAACTGGTATTTAAAGTACTACATCAACTAATAGTTGAGATAAAGGACATCTTTGCTTTATCACTGATCTTTTTGGGAAAGCTTCTAGTATCTCTTCTTTACAAATAATTCTAGAACCTGTTTTATAGAAGTAATTTTGGCCATATTATGAATTATTCCTATGCTTTTGGTATTTTTAACATAAATGATTGTTGTATTTTTCAAAGGCTCTTTCTTCCCCTTTTGATACAATTATTTGACTTAATTATTTTTGTTATTATGATTTATTATGATGTTTATGGTTTTACTAATGGAAAACCATCTTTAAATTAATGACATAGGAACCTAGTCATAAAGAACAATTATTAAAAATCTGTTACTATGATCTCTTTGCTAATATTTTACTTAATTTTTTTCAATAATACTTATTTTTGCAAAAAAAAATCCAAATAATTGGCTGTAATAGTTTCTGAGAATTCTTCTCCACTTGTTGCAATTTTGTTTTTATTTTGGTAATTTGTTTTTACTTTTCATATATCTATATTATATAAAATCAAATTAGCTAGTGACTTATCTATTGATATTTTTAAAACAACTCTTAGTTTTATTTATTATCTTGATAGTCATTTGGTTTTCAATCTTGGCTCTGTTTTATGCTTTTTTGGTTTTTTCAGCCACATATTCAATTCATTGATTTTTCCTTTTTCTCAATAGAAGTATTTAGAGACATAGTTTTTCTCTAAGGAATTCTTTATCTGCATCCCACAAATTTGGCATATTATTTCTTTTTGTATCATTTTCATTAATATAATTATTATTTGTGTGATTTATTCTTTTACTCATTCTTTAGTATCATATTTTTTAGTTTCTATTGAAGTCGCAATCCTTCATATTTCCTGTATGGATTAGAACTTTAATTGTGTGATGATTTTTAAAGGATGTGTTTAATATTTCTGCCTTTCTGAATTTATTTATTAATTCTTTGTGGCTTACCACTTGGACAGTTTTTGTAAAGATGTCATGGAATGCTTAAAATATGCATAACTCTTAAGATTTTTATTCAGTAATCACCAAAGTTCTATCATATTTAATATTCAGTTTTGTCTTCATGTCTTTAGTTCATAGACCACCTTGCATATAGAAGGTGCTTAATAAGTGCTTGTTAAATTGAATTGGGCTCCTTTATTGTTAATCTTTCCAGTAGATTTCTCTAAAACTGATATGGACATGTTAAAGTCACTAACAATTATTGCTTTTATAAATATATATATATACATACATATATATGTCTTACTATATTCTTAATAAAGTTTTTCTTTTAAGTAATGCAAGTATATTTTAAGTGAATTTTCTTTTAAGCCATGTACTTTGTGTGTATATTCAGTATTAATATTATTTCATATTGATAGTGCCTTTATGTTTAATGTTGTTATTTTTTTTATTCATGTCTATTTTTACTACTGCTTTGTCTAAGGTCATGATTGCCACTGATGCTTGTCTTTATTCAGCTGAGATCTAATAAATTTTACTTCAATTCCTCATTCTGATGCTTTATTAATCTTTGTTTAAAGTGTGTTTTGTGTAAACAACAAAATGTTGGCTTTTGGTTTCTAATCCATTTTATCATTATTTTCTGTATTACAGGTCAATTCATCATATTCACTTTTTTTATATGACTGTTAGGTTTTTTTGTTTCCTCCATCCATTCCTATTTCTTCTCCTAGCCCCATTTCACCTTATCCTTTAGAAGAAAATGCAAAGTAGGATGATGGAAAGTAAAAAAAAATCTTGTAACAGAGAGCCCCAGGCCTTCATATCAGAGTTCCTAGCCCTCAGTCTTCAGCCCTTAGCCCAAAATGGTGGACAAAACACTTTGTTGTTTTATTTTATTTTATTTTTTAGAAGACTGTCTTGAAAGAATTTCTTTTTGTTCTATTATTTTGGCTGTTGATCTTTCTATTTCATTAGACCCATTTCTTTCTTATCTGAGGTGTTCGTAATAGGAGCTGGGTTTCACCGGAAGTTTTTATTCCTCTATCTTTTACTGAAATTCTACAATTATTTCATCTAAAACTGAGTTGAGGTTACCCTCCCCTTATTTTGTAGAACACTATTTACTCTAATGTTTGAACTTCTCAATTTATCTTCCAAGTCTATTATTTTACCTTCATTGCTATTAATTGTTTAGGATTTCTTTCCTAGTTCTGTGACATTATAAGCTTGTTCTTCAATGTTATCCTCCTTATCTAATGACTGTTACTTAGATACATCTATTCTGCCTTTTACTTCTTTCATTGTTTTTTAACCCTTATGTTGTTTTAAATTTTTATAAATTGTTCCATTATCATATATTTTGTTTTAAAAATACTGAATTAGCTCTCCCTTTTAACAAATTTGTTATAGAACTTTAAAAAAATTCTTCAATTGCTTCTACTGCAGTTACGACATGTAATTTGTTATTAACTTTTATCTTTTGATTCTTTTAAATGTCTTTATTTTGTTGAAGTTCTTCTTTAACTTCCTTTCAATCTATCATCCCTTCTGGTTATATCTTTTTTTCTCTTTCACTGCTAAACTCTTAGAGAGAGTAGTCTAAAAGCCTTTGATAAATTACAATACTCATTTATACTTAAAAAAACACCCCACAAAGTTTAGGCATAGAAGAATTTGTTTTTATATGATAAAGAGTATCCATCTAAAGCCAAAAGCTAATATTATATTTAATAAGGAAATACGGGAGGGTCTTCCAAAAAATACAGAAATAAAATAAAGATACCCTCTTTCCATGATGTTGACACAGTTTTGGAAATTCTAGTAATTAGCAATAAGAGAAGGAAATGAAAGGCATAAAAATAGGCAAAGAAATAAAAGGCACAGAGATAGGCAAAGCAGACATAAAACTATCTCTATTTGCTAATGATATGACAATTTACCCAGAAAATTCTAGGGAATTATCAAAGAAACTAGCTGAGACAATCAAGAGCTTCAGTAAAGTTGTAGGCTACATAATAAACCAACAAAAATCAACATAACTTCTATAGAGCAATAACAAAACACAGGAGCAGTCAATAATAAAAAGTAAGTCTCGTTCAAATTAATTACAATAATGTATAAATATCTAGGAGTCACCCTAACAAAACACACTCAGTTGTATAGATATAGTTGCCTACTGTGTACTAAGCACTATGCTAAGCTCTTAACAATTATTTCATATGATTCTCACAACACATTCTTTTAAGAAATGAATAATAAATAACTGGAGGTATAATCAGTGTACATGGCTGGACCATGCCAATATAATAAAAATTATAAGACTACTGATATCAGTTTATAAATTTGATGCTTTACTGACATGTTAAACTACCAAAGGAATTATTTATGGTTGAGTTGTTGAATCATTTCAATTGTGTCTGAGTCTTTGTAACCCCATTTTGGGATCTTCTTGGCAAAGATACTGGTGTGGTTTGCCATTTTCTTCTCCAGCTCATTTTACAGAGAAGGAAACTGAGGCAAACAAGGCTAAGTGACGTGCCCAGGGTCACACAAAAAGTGTCTGAGGATGGATTTGAACTCATAAAGATGAGTCTTCCTGATTCCAAGCCCACTGCTCTATCCACTGGGCCACCTAGTTGCCCCATTATTTATAGAGCTGGATACAAATATTAACAAATTCATTAGGAGGAACAAAAGTTCTGGACTATCAAAGGAAATTATGAAAAAGGTATGAATGAAGGAAAAATAATACTTCCAGATGATGAACTATATTATATAGCAGAAATAATTAAAACTATTTGAACTATTGTTTTTAAGAAATAGAAAAGTAGATCAGTGGAACAGACTAGACAAAGAAGTTCAGAAATAATTGAACATAACCCAAACACTAAAACATCAATTACCTAGGAAAGAACTTCCTATTTGATAAGAATTACTGGGAAAACTGTAAAATAGTTTGACAGAACTTAAATTTAGAACATCTTACACCTTATACCATAATGAATATGAATGAATGTATAAACTGAATATGAAAGATCATAACAAAAAGATTAGAAGAAAAACAGACCAGACATCTTTCACAGCTATGGCTAAGGAGTGAATTTTTTTTAGTTATACATGTACAATCATGCTAAACATATTTCCACATTAGTCATGTTATGAAAGAAGAATCAGAACAAAAGGGAAAAAACATGAGAAAAAAAACAAAAAAAAGTGAAAATAGTATGCTTCTATTTGCATTCAGACTCCATAGTTCTTTCTCTGGATGTGGATAGCATTTTCCATCATGAGTCTTTTGGAATTGTCTTGGATCATTGTACTGCTGAGAAGAGCTAAATCTATCATAGTTAATCATCGCACAGTGTTGCTGTTGGCTATGTACAATGTTCTCCTGGTTCTGCTCACTTCATTCAGCATCAGTTCATGTAAGTTTGTCCAGGTATTTCTGAAATCTGCCTGCTCATCATTTCTTAGGGAACAATAGTATTCCATTCTACTCATATACCACAACTTGTTCAGTCATTCTCCAACTGATGGGCATCCCATCAATTTCCAATTCTTTGCCACCACAAAAAGAGCTGCTATAAATATTTTTGTACATGTGGGTTCTTTTCCATTTTTTCATGATCTCTTTGAGATACAGATCTAGTAGTGATATGCTGGATCAAAGGGTATGCACAGTCTGATTACCTTTTGAGCATAGTTTAAGGAGTGAATTCTTAACCAAACAAGGTATAGACGTGATTACAAAAGCTAAAATAAATAATTTTGATTACATGGAATTGAAAAGCTTTTGCATGAACAAAATAAATTCAACTAGGATGAAAAGACAAAAGACAACTAGGACAAAAGACGAAAGTCTGCTGGGGGAAATCTTTGTATCAAATATCTTTGAAAAGGGTCTGACATCCAAGATATAAAAGTAATTAAGAGAAATGTAAAAGCCCAAGAGCCATTCCTCAATAGGTAAATGGTTAAAAGATATAAAAAAACATTTCTTGAAATAAGAATCGCAAACTATTAACCACCCTGAGTGGCGTAGATAGGGAACTGGACTTAGAGATGGGAACGCTTGGATTCAATTCCTATCTCAGATGTTTAGCACCTGTATGACCCTGGGCAAGTCAGTTACTAGGTTTCCTTATCTATAAAATAAGGAAGTTGAACTCAACGGTCTCTAAGATCCCTTACAGTTGTAAACCTGGGATTCCATGAATGCCCCAGATCACTAATAATAACAGAAATGTAAATCAGAACAACCTGGAGGTTTTCCTTCACACCTAACAAACTGGCAAAGATGCCAAAAGATTGGAATAATCTGTTTTGGAGGGGTTGTGGAAAGATGGGCACATTAATGTAGTATTAGCACAACTGTGAATTGGCCAAACCATTCCGGAAATTATGTAAAAAAAAAAAAAATAACTAAAATATTTATTATAGCAACCCTTTTTTTTATAGTGGCAAAGAACTGGAAACAAAGTATTAGTGAATGGCTAAACAAACCATGGTAGATGAATATAATGGAATATTGCTGTACTATTAAGAAATAATTCATATGGTTAACAGAGGGAAAACTGATATGAACTCTCTCCTTGAGAGCAGGAACTGTTTTCATTTTGTTTTGTTTTACTTTCTTTGTATTCCCCTAGGCTTAGCACAATGCTTGGTACATAGTAGGTGCTTCATAATTTCTTGTTGACTTGGTTTGAATGATATACACTGAAGTAATCAGAACCAGGAAAACCATATTCATAATGACTATGACAGAATGATGTGAAATTATAATAACCAAACTTGGTCACAAAAAAGAAATATGAAAGGGCACCTCTGCCTGTAATGTGTTTTTTTTTAATGTTGTTTAGTTTTGCTAAACCCCCCCCACACATTTTCATTTCTGTTTTAAGGTACGGCTCTCCGTGTTGAGAGTGGGAAATGAGTAGATATAGCACTGGCCTTGGAGTCAGGAGAACCTGAGTTCAAATCTGGCCTCAGACACTTGACACTTACTAGATGTGTGACCCTGGGAAAGTCACTTAACCCTGATTGCCTCACCGAGAAGGAAAAAGAGAGTGGGAAAAGGAACATTGGGAAATATAGATGACATAAAAATAAAAGATATCAATAAGATTTAGCATTGGAGTTGTTTTTTGAGGGGGAAGGGGGTTTGTTTTTAGAAACAAAATCCTCAAACTCTCATCTGTTTCCCAGTGTGATGTGCTTCTGCCACTCCAGTTGGGAAAGGGACAGGGAGACAGTCTCTCCCTCTCCTTTTCTTGCACTGTAGAAGGCACAAAAGGAAAAGGAAAAATTCAGTCTACAAGACTGAAAGCTCCAAAGAGTGTGTATGATTAGTTTATTTTTATTCTCTGTGAAGGGAAATGGTTGATTCTTCAGTCAATTAATCTTTAGGAGCTGCATGTGTTCCATCAGTTTGACTGGACAGACTTTTTACTTTGCTCAGGGATTAACTATGGCTCATGTCTTGCAATTTCATCAGGTTGATTGGAGAACTTTACAAATTGATCAAGGATCCTCTGATTTTTCCAACCCCCTTATGATATATTATATGTATCATATGTATGTAATATGTATATAATATATATTAAACATTAAATATAGCATATTTTAAGTGGCCAAAGGCTATGAACAGGCAGTTTTCAGAAGAAATTAAAGTTATCTATAGTTATATATGCTCTAAATCACTACTGATTAGAGAAATGCAAATCAAAATGACTCTGAGGTACCACATTACACCTATCAGATTGGATAACATGAGAAAACAGGAAAGTGATAAATGTTGGAGAAGATGTGGGAAAATTGGAACATTAATGCATTGTTGGTGGAGTTGTAAAGTGACCAACCTTTCTGGAGAGCAATTTGGAACTATGCCAAACGGGCTACAAAATTGTGCATACCCTTTGATCTAGCAATACCACTTCAAGGGTTGTATCCCAAAGAGATCATAAAAATGGGAAAAGGGCCCACATGTACAAAAATATTTATAGCAGCTCTTTTTGTGGTGGCAAAGAATTGGAATTTCAGAGGATGCCCATCAACTGGGGAATGGCTGCACAAGTTGTGGTATATGAATGTAATGGAATACTACTGTGCTATAAAAAATGATGAGCAGGTAGACTTCAGAAAAACCCAAAAAGACTTACATGAACTGATACTGAGTGAAATGAGCAGAACGAGGAGACAGTTGTACACAGTAACAGCCACATTGTGCCATGACTGACTTTGATAGACTTAGCTCTTCTCAGCAATGTAAGGATCTAAGACAACTCCAAAACACTCAGGGTAGAAAATGCTCTCCACATCCAGAGAAAGAACTATGAAGTCTGAATGCGGATGGAAGCATACTATTTGTTCTCCTTTTCTTTCATTGTTTTGTTTTGTTTCTTTTCTCTTGTGGTTCCTCCCATTAGTTCTAATTCTTCTTTATATCATGACTAATGTGAAAATATACTTAATATGAAGGTCTAAGTAGAGCCTATGTCAGATTGCAAGCTGTCTTGGGGAGGGGGAGGGGAGGAAGGGCTGGGGAATTTAAAACTCAAAATCTTATGGAAGTGAATGTTGACAACTTAAAATAAATACATTAAATATTTTTTAAAATATAGACTCCTTGCTTGGCTTTCATGACATTGCTCTCTCCCATTCTTTTCTTTTCCCTCTCTGATGACGCTTCCTTAGTTTGCCCGTCTAGCTCATTGTCCTCCTCTCAGTGCTCAAGTGCTATCCAACAACCTGTCCAACATTTCTTCTCTTCCTTGGTGATCACACCCACTCCCCGGGTTCAGTCATGACCTCTATTTCTTCCCTTGAACTCTGTCTGGTACCACCAATGAGACAACTGCCAGCGTTCCAAATTTAACATGCTCAAAACGTAACTCACCTTTCCCCCACTGTAACTTGCCCTTCCCAAGCTCCTTAATTTTAGAGGTACTGTCACCTTTATCTCAGTCACTCAGGCTGAAAAGTCCACAATCATCTTTGGGTTTTCCCTCTTCCTTATCCTTCATATCGCATTCAATTTGATTCAGTTAGCATTGTGCTAGATGTTTTGTTACTCACTATGAATAAGCACAAAAGCGCCACAGTGCCTGCCCTCAGGGAGCTCGGCGGCAGAGCGCTTCTCTGTCTTCCTCCCCCTAGATGCCCAGTTATCTGAGAGCACACCCTGGGGAGTGAAGCGTTGGGAAAGCTCACCACAGTAGCAGACACCCCCAGATGCTTTCTCCCCATCTCTCCATAGTCAGATCCTAATCATTCCTTTCCCTCCTCCAGCCCACATTACCATAATCCTAAACAAGGTCTGGATAAGGGGTAGTAACAGTTTCTTTACTTTATTACCCACTCTCTGGGAAAGAAGCAATGCCTTTCTTCCTCTGGCCTTCTCTCCTGCTGTCCCAGGGAAATGCGGGTGAGTGCAATGAACAGCGTGGGCTCTGCAGAGTGGTTGCGGCAGGTGATCGGTGGCTGGGCCACTTAACAGCTGTCTGTATGTCTTAGCTGTAGTTGCTAGGTCTCTATAGTAAAGTACATTTGCTTTTCTTTTTTAGTTTGCGTCCCCCATCCCTCCTCTGACTAATCTATATCTTGCTACTGAACCCCAGATGACTGCGGAGGAGAAAGTGAGGCTGGTGACTTTGCAGAACCCTCCCTCACTTAAATCCAATTCATTTACCAGTCGTGGTATCACCTTGCAGATGTCGTGGTCCTCTTTGAGAATGAAGGACAAACAACAACAACAACAATGACCCTGGTTTTGGGGGGTTTTTTGTTGTTTTTTTAGTGTTTTGGGTGGGCATAGGGATAAGGAAAGCTGTGAAGTTGATTCCCCAATTTCTGATGAGTCACCTCTTCCAAAATCTTAGTCTGCACTCTGAATACACCAGCTCCTGTGAGAAGATGGGCATCCTGCTTCATCACTGGTCTCTCGAACTGTGGCTGGTCATTGTGTTGAGCAGTTCTTAAGTCTTTCCAAGCTGTGTGCCTTTACAATGCTCTTATTGTGTGCATTGGTCTCTTGTTCCTGCTCACTTAACTCTGCATCAGTTCTTACAAGAATATTCTCAGGATTCAGAATATTCCTTTTTCAACTTCCCCAAAATAGGGCCAAAGCTGAATTCCCAAGGAGCCACACTCTGTGCCTTATATCTTTCCTAGTAATCAAACGCTAAGAGGACCTATTTGTTTACCTACACACTATACCCCCATCAATGCTTGATCTCTGTGTTCACAGGAAGAGGGGGGTCCTTTGAACACCCTTTAATCAGTCTGTATCATAGTAAGCAAAAGACTGTCCGAGAGTGACAGTTATTGCTTACATGGGGACATCCTAGCCTGTCTTTTGGCTAATGTCCAGAGGTTTTGCCTGTGTGACCCATCATTGTCTATTACCCTGTCTCTCTCAATCTAATGATTACCCTGACTCTTTGCTCACATTTAGCCACCATATATCTAATGCAATTTGCCTGAATATCAAAGCTTAATGGTGGGGATTCATTAGAATAATAGCTCCCATTTATATAATGTTTTACGGTCACAACAGCCCCTTATGAATTATGTGTTTTATGCACTCACCTCATGCTTCATTTTGTCCTCTAGTAGTTTGCCAAAGAGCAGGTGCCTTCAAGGCCTAATACAGGCTCCATTGTCATAAATAGATAGTAATGATTCCCATCCCTCAATAGTTTTGAAAACTCAAGGCCAGATCTATAGAAGATGATTATTTCTTCATAGCTTCTATGTCTTAAATCCCAATTGCCGCCAGGTTATTGTCTATTAAGAGACATATATGACCAATCGATAGCCTTGTATATAATAGCAGTCTTGTGTATAATAGCATTTATGTAACGTGTAAGTGTATAACATATTCAAGTTTGCAAAAAACTTAATCTGTTATCTCATTTGATCTTCACAACAGACCTGGGAGATGGTTATTATATCCCTATTTTATGGAAAAGGAAACTGAGGCTGAGAGAGAGTAAGTGACTTGACCAAGGTCACACAGCTAATGAGGCTCTAAGGCCAGATTTTACTCAGGTCTTCCATACTCAAAGCCCGGAACACTATGCACTGTGCTTACAGTTGCCTCTGGTCTAAAAGTAGTAGTAAATTAGTGTGAGAAATCTGATGAGGGAAAGGATTAATCCACAAGTGTTTATTAAGTGGGTAGCTAGGTGGCGCTATAGTGCACAGAGCACTGGGCTTGGAATCAGGAAGGCCCGTGTTCATGAGTTCAAATCCAGCCTCAGACACTCGCTAGCTGTATGACCCTGGGCAAGTCACTTAACCCTGATTGCCTCAGTTTCTTCATCTGTGAAATGAGCTGGAGAAGGAAATGACAAACCACTCCAGTATCTCTGCCAGGAAAACCCCAAATGGCATCACAAAGAGTGGGACACAACTGAAAATGAATAAGCAACAGATTTATTAAATGCCTACTGTTTATCAGACACTACATAGCAGGGAATGTGGAAGTTTCATAGAGGAACTGGCAGCTGAGATGGACTTTGAAAGAAGGGAGGGACTTCTGGAGAATTCATGCTAGGTATGAGAAATAGCATAGGCAAAGGGCAAACTAGGCCATGTGATTTTGAGTAGGTTACTTTTGGCTGAAACAAACTGAGTACAGACAGGAGGATAATACTCTGAGAAACAAAGCTAGACTGTGTGGAGCCTTAAATGAGAGGATTAGGAATTTGTATTTTATTTAGCATTCAATGGGGAACCGCTGGACATTTTAGAGTAGAGGACTGACATGATCAGAGAGATGTATTACAAAAATTAGTCAGGCAGCAGTGTGAGAGATGGACTAGAACAGGGCTAGATTGGAGTCAGGAAGGTCAGTTTGGAGGCAATTGCAGTAATCTAGGTAAGATGAATGAGGCTTGAAGTAGCATCTTAGAAAGAAGGGATACAGGAGATATTGTCAAGATAAAATCAACAGGGCTTAGCAGCCTGACTAGCTGTGAGGGGCTATAAGAGATGGAAGAATCCAAAATGAGGTTGTGAGCCTGCGTGAGTGTGGGGATGGTGGTACCATCAAGACAAGTAGACAAGTTAGGGGAAAGTGCAGGTTTGGGGAAGAAGATGAGTTCAGTCAATCCAGTATTAAGTGCTGACTTTGTGCCAGGCATTGTGGTAAGTGCTGGGGATACAAAAAGTTAAAACCATTCTAAAAGAGATTAGATCTTAAGGGGAGGAGATAACATATGTAAATAGGATGGGTTGAATTTGAGATCCGGGTGTGAGACAGGTAACGGCATTCAGTAGACAGTTGGAAACATAGGACTGGAGCTTTGTGAAGATGTTAAGGGTAACCACATACATTTGGGATTCATCTACTTAGAGGTGATAGATAATGCTGTGGGAATGGATGAGATTATCAAAGGAGAAACTGAAGTGAGACGAGAGAGCAGAATTTAAGGTCTGCCCATGTTTAAAGTGTGAAAGAAAGAAAAGGAGCCAGGAAAAGGAACAGAGGGGGAACATTTGAAGATGTAGGAGATGAATTATGAAGGTACCATTTCACTGGTGCCCCAGGAAGAGAGGGTATCAAAGAAGAGATTATCTACAGTGTTAAGTGTCACAGAAAAGTCAAAGATAAGGGATGAAAATATCATCATATGGAGTGATAAGAGAGTCATGTGTAACCTTGAAGAAGGCTGTTTTAGTAGGGTAAGAGGGACAGAGACCAAAGGGCTTGGTGAAGGATTAATGAAGGAAATAAGTCTTTCTAGAAGTTTAGTGATGAAGGGAAGGTGGAAGATAGGACAATAGCAAAATCAAAGGAAAAGGGTTCTTTTTTGTTTGAATTTTTAAGATGTCATATGTGGTCAAGTCATTTAAACTCTCTCAGCCTCAGTTTCCTCATATGTAAAATGGGGATGATCTCTTCTGCCCTCCGGGTTTGTTGTGAGGATCAAGATATCTAAAGCTCTCAGTAAAATTTAAAATACTGTATAAGTTCTGGCTATTATTATTATTATTATTATCTTGTAAGACTGGAAGTTAAAAAGGATGGATGAAAAGGGCTGGTATGTGATGACCTCTATCTCCTGAGCAAAGTAGGAGGCACTCTCTGCTGAGAATGAGGGGGGAAATGGGACATTTCAAAAGAAGTTTGGAACAACCATTGGGGAGATTCCAATTACAATTAAAACTTGAATAAATTTGTGATTTCTTTGATGTAGGTATTCTTTCCACAGGCTCAAATCACATCCCATCAGCTTCTTGACTGTGCAATTCTTGTCCACAGAGAATCTAGCCAATATCAAGAGGCATGGAATTCTCAACCTGGGGTCCGTGAACTTGGTTTTTTTAAAAAATATTTTTATAATTTAATTCAATATAATGGGTTTTGTCTGTAATCCTATTTCATGCATTTAAAAACCTGGTGCTATGAAGTGGTCCATAGACTTCACCAGATTGTCACCAAAAGGGACCATGACACAAGAAAGGTTAAGAACCCCTGCTCCAATTCTTTTCACATTTAATTGTTATCAGTATATCACTAAAGTTTGCCATCTGTTTTCTCTCACTCTTGCTATGAGACCTTCTTTTACAATCATATTTCCTAAATTATATCCGTTACACTACTTGTCATGTGAACGACATCATGGGAAATGTGTTAGAGCCTTCTTGTGCCTACTATACGTCTCCACATTGGCCTTGGGGTCACTTAAAATGTTGTTGGTTCTTCAGATATTTTGAAGGTCCAAGATTCACCTCCAAACAGAATCTCTGGGGAAACATTTGTATTAAAAAATGGACTTTGGTGTTGGGAAACATTTGGCATTATAAAAGCACAATTTATCAAATACAACCCAGTTTACTTTCCTCCTTATATTCAATTCTCATCCAGTTCACTCACAGCATATATTTATTGATATACTAACTCAGTGAACTAGCCTTCCAATTATATGTTATAATCTAGAGGGGGAAAAGCCTTTCTCACCCATTTAGTTTTTTGATATGAATTCAAATCAATCTCCTTTGAATAATCCTGGATATCACTGAGGAATCACTGTAATGGTCTTGGGCTTGATGCAATCAGGATGAGCTCCAGCAGGAACATAACTGGGAATGTTTGCACCAAGGACAAATATTAACACAACAAACTGGGCCAGGGACACCCGACATTGAACAAACTAATGGAGAGTGTGAGACATTGCCCTATGGAGGAGGAGACACACATGCCTGGATACAGAAGTACTAAAAGTGCTCTTAAAACTTTATAAATTCAGCATCTTTGGGCAAAGCTTTGGTTACCCCACTTTAATTACAGCTTTACAGTTCAGAAACAAGAGCAAAAGGAAGAATCACCATCTACAGGAAATAGATTTTCCATCTGAATTCTGTATAGAATATCTTCCAATGGAGTAGTGAGTATTTTTGGTTAAAAATATCTATTGATCTAATCCCTCATCTGACATTAATAATCAGAGGGCTGTTATCTCTATGATTAACATTTATTAAGGAATCTTGTAAGATCTTAATAGAGATTCCTTGTGGGAGAAGGGAGAACCTCTTATGATGGGGTTTTTTTCACCATATTTGAATCCTAACACCCCAGCCTCTGGGATGCTATAGGAGAAAAGAGATATGGCAATTAATAAGATGAAGTCAGGAAGAGAACCATTGGGAAAGCCTACCTGTTCCATCAAAATATTTTTATCCAAGTCACCTTCAATGTATGTATATATCATTATCATAAAGATTTTACAAAGATAAAAATGTAAGAATTATGGACCAATAGTTATTACTATCCTCTTGCTTGCCATATGGGGGAAGTAACATTATCCAGAATTGTCTCCATTATTTTTATATCTTCATCTCCCCGAGAGATTTTACAAAATGATCCCTTTCGTTGCCTTCAGCACAGATTCCCTCAGGGCATATTTGATCTGATCTAGCCACTCTTTTGAGTTAAACTTTTGAGTTAACTGCTGTATCTATTTTCTCATATAGCACTGCAAAGGCTGAGGTATCAGAACTCAAATATGGTGGTTCCACTATCATTAAAGATCATAATATGTGGTTATACAAAGAGTAACCAATCTATTGGTTCTATTTTCCACCTATTTGTTGTCCTCCTGCCAACTTCATCTATGAATGCTTCTGGGAGAATCTGGCTTACTTTGGTCTCCCGTCAAGTTTTCTGTAACGTGTTTCTACCTCCGCTGCTTCTGACTGTTTTACAAGGTATTTGCAATCTTCCAGTATCTTCCTCCATTAATGAGCTTGTCTCCTAAATTAATGTTACCCTTGGCTACTGACTCTCTCCCCTTGTTAAGGAGATAAATATTTGCTTGATAGAGTTCAAGAGTTAATTAAAGATGAATGAAACAATTGCCTTAAAGTAGTGAAGGCCCAATTCAGGTTAGATAGTAGGGGGCACAGTCAGTACAGCTTCATGATTTCCTCCAATATGTTGGGCTGCTTGGGTATAGAAGTAGCAGGACCAGATTAGAGTAGTTACACAGGGTTCAGCGATATTAGTGGCAGAAGTAAAAGGGGACAAGAGATTTAAGGATGAAGGGGAAGGCATTATTGAAATTACTGCCATTAGATTGTGAGCTACTTGAGAGCAGGCTCTGTCTTTTGCCTTTTGCATCCCCAATGCTCAGTTCAGTCCCTGGCAGGTTTTAGTAGGCACTTAATAAATGCTTATTAATTGACTGCTGACAGCATCATGACTGGGTTAAGTACAGAAAGGAAGAGTATAATTAACAAGTATGTATTAAGAGTTTAGGGGGCAGCTAGGTGACGCAGTGGATAGAGCACTGGCCGTGAAGTCAGGAGGACCTGAGTTCAAATCCAGCCTCAGACCAAACACTTGACACTTACTAGCCGTGTGACCTTAGGCAAGACACTTAACCCCAAATGCCTAAAAACAAACAAACAAACAAAAAAGAGTTTACTATGTGCCAGGCCGTGTGTTAAAAACTGGAGATGCAAAGACTATCCATGTACTGAAGGAGTTCACCTTTTAATGGAAAGGGAGGGAGGGAGGAAAAAGCATTTATTAAATACCTACTATGTTCTAGGCACTGTGCTAAGCACTTTACAAATATCTCATTTGATCTTTTCTAATAGAGAAGACAACATGCAAACAACTGTGTGTGTGTGTGTGTGTGTGTGTGTGTGTGTGTGTGTGTGTATACTGAGGAAACTGAGGTAAACAGGGTTAAGTGACTTGCCCGGAGTCACACAGCTAGTAAGTGTCTAAGACCAGATTTGAATTCAAGTTCTCCTGACTCCAGGCCTGGAGGTCTATCCACTTTGCCACCTAGCTGCCCTATACGTAAGCGGTACATGGTGTAAACGAAAGGTAATCTAAGAGAGAAGACCCTAGGTGGGGGGGAGGAGGTGCACCAGGAAAGGCCTCCTGTGGAAGTGAGATTTAAATTGAGTCTTGAAGGAAACTAGGAAATGAGGACGAGGAAACAGAGCATTTCAGGCATGGGGAATAGCCAACCAATCAAAAGCCTTGGAATCCAAAGATGGAATGTTGTGCGTAAGAAACAGCGAGGCCAGTATAGATGAATTGTGGAGGAAATAATGGGACTAAAGTGTCAAAAGACTGGAAATGTAGGAAGGGACCAGGTGGTGAAGGGTTTCAAATGCCAAACAGTACATTTCATACTTTATCCTGGAAGTAATGGGGAGTCACGGGCATTTACTGAGTGTGCATGTGGTGAAGGGGTGAAAGGCTCAGCCCTACACTTTAGGAAAATCACTTTGGCTGAGTGAAGGATGGATTACATGGTGAAGCAAGGAGGCCAATCAGAAGACTATTTTGATAATCCAGGTGTGGGGTGATAAAAATCTGTACCAGGGTGGCAACTGTGTGAGTGAAGATAAGGGATCTACTATACAGAGGATTCTATGAAGGTATAAATGACAAGACATGGCAACAGATTACATATGGTAAGGTTAGGGAGAAAAGATCAGGATGCTCCTGAAGATGGTGACATCCTCAACAATAATGGTAACCATAATGACTTCTGGTGTTGGACGTGCTGAGCTTGAGATGTCTATTGAACATCCAATTTGAGATGTCCAGAAAGAGGTTAGTGATGCAATTAGAGTAGAGTGATGCAAGTAGAGTAGTAGAGCTCAGGAGAGAGATTAGGGTGGGATTTATACTTTGAATCATTTGTGTGCAGATGGTAATGGAGCCCATGGGAAATGATGGGATCACCAAGGAAGGTAATATGGAAGGAAAAGAGAAAGTGCAGGACACAAGCTTGGGGGACACTCTGTTTTATGGCTGGCTGAAAGAGAAGCAAAGCAGGAGGGACACCACATGAGTTGCATACATCGTGAACTTCAGATCAATCTCTGCACCACTTACTCCCAACTTTCTTTCTACCTCCCAACTGAGGGACAATAGTTAATTTTCATAGGAAAAAAGATTTCTTAAATTAAGCTCTGTGTTTTACATCTACATTAGCCCTACTAAAGATAGCTATCAGTTTCTTAAAGGGACCCACAGGCTTTTTTGTTCTTTTGAACATTTTAAACACAGTCTGAACTGAACAGAATAATATTTAAATAAATTTGTGCAGTGACTTACCGACTTGGACCAAATTAGTGGGATAAAATCATTAGAAGCAAATAGATATCTCCAAGTGCTATTCTTGAAGTTTTAACAATTCAACTCAGTAAATATTAATTAAGCACTAATCTGTACAAAACACTGTGGCAAGAGGCTTGGAACAATATGAAGATAAAATAAGACTTTAAAAATAAGTTAGACCCCCAAATCCCTGCTTTCATGTAGCTTATATTCTAGTTGAGAAAAAACACCAAATAAATATGATAAATTAACTGTAATGCTAAATTGATCATGACGCATATACAGGTTGTCCCAAAATTTTTAGTGCAGTTTTAAGGTTTAATAACTTCATAAGTATAAATACTACAAACTTATAAAAATAATATTTGGAAGGTTATTTTAAAATGTTGATGTTTCTTACTAAAATTCAACATCACTACTATCTTGTGCTATACATCACTCTAGCCAATTTTTGTACTTTGTAAAAACTGTCATCCAAAGCTGTTCAGTGACTAAAAAGATTGCATTTGTAACCCTAGCCAAGATCATCCAAAAATGAGGTTTTGATGCATGTATGACAGTCTTAATATGTCCCCATGAGAAAAAAAATCTAATAAAGATAGATCAGGTGACCAAGATGGCCAAACAAGACAAAGTCTTTTACCAAGTTACTGATCTGAGGAAGCATCACCCAGAAAATTCAATTAAAATTATTTTTTTAATTCACAAAACTAAATGAATATAGAAAATTTTTTAATGATTCAACTTTCAATTTTCAGATGAAGAAATTAAAGCTATCTATACTCATATAAAAATGCTCTACATCACTATTGATAAGAGAAATGCAAATTAAAACAACTCCAAGGTACCACAACACAACTATCAGATTAGATAACATGACAAAACAGGAAAATGATAAATGTTGGAGAAGATGTGGGAAAATTGGAACATTAATGCATTGTTGGTGGAGTTGTGAACTGATCTAACCATTCTGGAGAGCAATTTGGAACTATGCCCAAAGGGTTATGAAACTGTGCATACCCTTTGACCCAGCAATACCACTTCTAGGTCTATATCCCAAAAGGGATCATACAAATGGGAAAAGGACCCACATGTACAAAAAGATTTATAGCAGCTCTTTTTGTGGTGGCAAAGAATTAGAAATTGAGGGGATGCCCATCAATTGGGGAATGGCTGAACAAGTTGTGATATAGGAATGTAATGGAATACTATTGTGCTATAAGAAATGATGAGCAGGCAGACTTCAGAAAAACTGGAAAGACTTATATGAACTGATGCTGAGTGAAATGAGCAGAACCAGGAGAACATTGTACACAGGAACAGCCACACTGTGCGAGGACAAACTTTGATAGACTTATCTCTTCTTAGCCATGCAAGGATCTAAGATAACTCCAAAAGACTCATGATGGAAAATGCTATCCATATCCAGAGAAAGAACTCTGGAGTCTGAATGCAGATGGAAACGTATTATTTGCTTTTTTTTTGTTTGTTTCTTCTTTCTCGTGGTTCCTCTCATTGGTTCTAATTCTTCTTTACAACATAACTAATGTGAAAATAGGTTTAGTATGAATGTATATGTAGAGCCTATATCACATTTTATGCTGTCTTTCCATGGGGGGAGGGGAGGGATGGGGAGAAAATTTGGAAATCAAAAACTTTCAATATATTTGAAAACTAAAATAAATAAATTAATTTTAAAAGATAAGAAAGTAATTAAACTTTTACATTCTAGCTTATCTGAACCAGGCACGAAGGCGAGAGAGTACAGGACATTAGAGGAGAAAATAAGTACCCCAGTTTACAATGAACATGTAATACTTGTAATAGAATGTAATGGATAGGGTTCTAGACCTGAAGTCAGGAAGGTCTGGGTTCAAATTCCATCTCTAATGCCTATAGCTTTGTGATCTTGGACAAGTTTTTTAACCTCTGAGTCTCAGCTGTCCCATCTGTAAAAAGGTTAAATAGATATAAATTTTCTCACAGAGTTTTTGTGAGATTTATATGAAATAACTTATGCAAAGTGCTTTAAAAACTTTAAGGGAATATTTTTGTTGCTGTTTCAGTTGTGTCCAATTCTTTGTGACCCCATTTGGAGCTCCCTTGGCAAAGATACTAGAATGGTTTGCCATTTCCTTTCCAGCTCATTTTACAGATAAGGAAACTGAGGCAAACAGGGTTAAGTAACTTGCCCACAGTCACACAGCTAATAAGTGCCTGAAGCTAGGTTTGAACTCAGGTCTTCTTGACTCCAAGCCCAGTGCTCTAGCCACAACCTAGTTGCAAGGGACTATATAGATGTCAGTTATTGTTATTGTTATTAGCATGAAATGTCCTGTTAGCTTCTCAGGAGAACCCTGTCAGATGGACAAGGACACAATCAATGGCAATGAAATTAAGATGGTGCCACCCTCCAGTTTGGAGCAGAGCTGCTAATCATCCTTACCTGGTTGACCCCCAAAAGTCCTTGGACGGTCCGGGTGCACCATTCACCCAAAGATCATTATTCCCCTGAAGATTCAGCATGGTAATTTTCACTCATAGGGACCTTTCCTTAACAGACTAACCTTCAAAGCAGGGTATTTGCATGTGCCGCAGAGCCTTTCAAGTCTCCGGCTCTCTTGGGAGTCATTTTTTAGTGACAGTTGTGGTTTTGTGACACTTTTTTTTTAAAGACTTGTTCAACTCCTTGAAAACCACAGAGCTCGAAAGTTTCCAGACGTGATGCCATATCATCTCCTTTGCAGTTTCTGATGGCATCAGCTCAATCTGGTTGCCAGCCACAAGATAGCTTCCATTGACTTCTAGTGAAGTCAACATTTAGATTTATTGACTGAGAAGAATGTTACTGACCGAAGCTTCACCCAGCTCAATATTTGCCTAGAGACAATAAATCTTGGTGCTGACCAAAAATGAAAGTCAATGGATATGTATTGTTACATGCTTTGCTTTGGTGAGGGCAATCAATTGCGCTATGGATTTTTATATAATTTCCTTTTGAAGTGACACATAAGGCTAGGTTCAGGAAACGGGGGTGGAAAATATGAAAGGAACAGTTGCTCTTTGTAATCCTGTAGTTAAATGTGGTACTGTGTGCAGTGCTTGGGGGGAAAAAAAACCTGTCAAATGTCATCCAGAAAGGCTGTTTTATGTAAGATGATGTCATTATAATGGCAGAGGGTGTTAAGTCCTTTGTGAATCCCCACAGGGTATTTGTCCTACATGAGAATCAATTACTGAAAAGATAAATGGTGCATTAGAAGTGTTTTTTGGCATATATTTCACTCCTGATATATGTTGTTCTGTTGAGCAACAAACGATTTAGATAAACCTCAAGGTCATGTTTAGACCAGAGAGATGTTTTTCATTAGCCAGGCAGTGACCATCCTGATAAGAGAAAGAATAGCCTGAAAACTGTAAAATACTGCTCTCCTAAGGGGACAGACCTAAGCAGCTTACCTGGCCAATGCTGATCACCCCAGTGTTCACAGAAAGGTGATATTATAGGCAAGCCGGGAAAATCATTTGTATTTATGGAGATGGATGTCTTTGGCACTGTCCCCCCCTACAGTGTATTATTCTGGGGCTTTTAGATGAATATTGCCTTGAACTGGAGCCACCTCTCAGGGCTATGACCTCAAGAGGATGCTTTCCACAGTACAGCTTTCGGGCAATCACAAATCCACAAAGTTGCTGAGACTGGGTTATTTTCCTACAGAGCTTTGTGGGCTGATCATCATTCTTCTGTCATGGCCTCTACCTCTCCTTGTCCCTGCTAGGGGGATCACATACCTGGCGAGGGAAGGAGAAAGTGTGAAGGTTCTTATAGGTGACAGGGTGTGTCTGGTGCTGTGTTTCTTACCTTGTTCATCTCTGTGCCGTGACCACTAGTCAACAGGGTCCTCAGTCACATTTCCTTAGGGGAGCTGAACTGTTCCCCCCAGCACCGTGTGTCCCTCTTTCCATTCCACAAACTAGCTACCAACTCATGGCCTAAAAGCACTGCACATGCTTGCTGCATAGACTCCATGGAATTCCAGTTAGGGTTGGTTACTGGTCCTGTTACAGATTCCTTATCCTCATGCAGTCCAATTGAATGTTTCCAGTTTGTTGTCATTCAGGGCCATTGTGCCCCAGTATTGAACTGCATGAAGTCTGAGAACTCAGTATCCTAACCTAGGTGCCTGGTATTGAACCCAGTTCAGCCCAGCTGTGACCAATTATCCCCATTGCTTCTCAAACTTTTGTCTTATAAAGAGACTTTCCTCCCCATTTCTCCAGCCTAAATAATCAGCAACATAAAGTTCAGAAAACAAAAAGAAACTAAAATCCATTTTCAGAGCCTCAGATTATAAAACAGTTCTATAGTTCCCATTTGGGTTTTGATTCCAACAGGCCATAGGCAAGATGGATCATCTTTTGATGTTGGCCTCCACATTTCTTATCTAGTCATAGAATGATAGAGCTACAACTGGAAGGGAACTTAGACGCTATCTAGCACCTCCTCCTCATTTGTAAAGTGAGGAAACTGAGGCAGAGGGAGATGAAGTGGCTTCCCGAAGGCCACAAAGGTAATAAGCGTCTGAGGAGGGAATTGAACCCAGCTCTTCCGACTCCTTCCCCTGTACCAGGCTGAATCTTCTTGGTATTCTAGCAGGTTCAGTAAAGCTTGTATGACAGTTTAGAGATCTGGGATCTAAGTCCAGTTTCACTGGCTCTGCTGACAGAGGAGGCTGGGGAGGTGTTGTCCTGCTTATGGAATCATGGAATTCTGAACTGAGTACAGGGGACAAACAGGTTGTAATCAACAGAGCCAGGATTCTGAGGTTCATTGACATCGCAAATCCACTGGAACTTGAAATCCTCATTTCTCAAATTCCCCATCTCTGGCTGCTCCCAGGCAGGGTTCAGCAGGCTTCCTCCTGTGCAGTGATAAAAAAAAAAAAAAAAATCCTACCTTGGAGAAGATACCCAGCTATCCAAGGAGAGAAATATTTTCCAAGGGGAGGAATATTATGGGTTTCAACTTACTTCTTATTATGCAAAGCCCATGCACCTGTGTCACTTTTGCTCAGATCTAACATCTCTTTACCATCTTATAAGCTTGTACTTCCCTCCCTCCTGCCTGAACACTCTCAGCCTAGAAGTCTGTTCTCTTGTCCCCTTTTAACCTTGTGAAACTCTTGACTGTGTGAAGTCTCCTTCTTTTCACCTCCTGAATATTCAGAAACCTAAATCCCAGAAGGTTGGCTAATGTGAAGATTCCAACTTTTAAGTTTGGTAAGAATGTTGGGGTTTGCTATTTGCTTTTTTAAAAATGGGTTTTTGCCTTCAGTGTGGTTCTGATATGACTTACTTCTTTAATAGGCCTACTTTAATAGGGCCTAAATAGGAGGACTAGGTGGTGCAGTGGATAGAATGCTGGACCTAAAGCCAGAAAGACTCATCTTCTTGAGTTCAAATCTGGCCTCAGACATGCATTATGTGACCCCGTGCAAGTCACTTCACCCTGTTTGCCTCAGTTTCCTCATCTGTAAAATGAGCTGGAGAAGGAAATGGCAAACTACTCCAGTATCTTTGCCAAGAAAACCCCAAATGGGGGTCACGAACAGTAGGACATGACTGAAAAAACAACTGAACAACAACAAATGCATAAATATTAAGGCTCTTGAGATGAAAAAGGAACCACTCCAAATTTCTATGAAACCTCTTGCTTTGTCATGTCATACTCAAATTGATGACTCATCCAAACTGGTGTGGAGCCTCAGGCAGCATCACCACCCAATGCTTTACAAGTGGATGACACTTTTCCCCTTCTTATAATATCAAACACTCTAGGCCAAGTATTTTCTCAAGCCTCTAGCAAGAAATTTAATTGTGGGTGATATAATTGACCATGTTCGTTTCTTTGCTTGGCTACAGCTGTGAGAGGCAGCATAGCACAGTGGAGAGAGTATCAGCTTCAAAGCCAGGGAGACCTGGGTTCATGTCCCATCAATGACATACGTTATTTAGGCAAGCTACAACCTCCAGGTTCTCTAAGCCTGTACTGGGAGAGAGAGTTTCTTCAATTGGACGTTGTCCATGCCAGTAAAATCACAAGTTCAGGCCTTATTCGATGACAATAACTCTTGGGGGGTTTTCTATAATACATAAATATTGAATGTGCTTGAGATAAAGAAGGAACCACTTTAAATTTCTATAAAACTTCTTCTTGCTTTGTGGTGTCATACCCAAAATCTTCTATAATCTAGCTCCAACCTAGCTTTCTCCCTCCTCTTCTATAACTTTGCTATGCAAGCCTTGGAGTGGAGTACTTGAAAGAATTCTGGATTTGGAGTCAAAGGGACTTGCTTTTGAATCCCAGCCCTACTAGTTAATAGCCTTGTTACCTTAGACAAGTCACTTAACTTCTGGGTCTCAGTTGCCTCAAACAAGCAGTTGGACTATAAATCATCTGTGGAATTTCTTTCAGTTATAAATCTATCATCATACATGCCTGGCCTACTCATTACTCATTGCTCCCCAAACATGCCTTATGACTTCTTCTCTGCCTTTGCTTCTACTATTTCTCTGCCCTTCTGCTCCCAGGACTACCTTTTGAAATGCTACTCAGTTTCCAAGGTCCAATTCAAATACTATCTCTAGAAGAAATCCAAATTATGACCAAGGATATGAAAAAATGGTCCAGATCACTAATAATTAGAGAAATGTACATGAAAACTCTGAGGTTCTACCCCACACCCATCATATTACTACAGATGGAAAAAAAAAAAAGGAAAATGACAATTGTTGGAGGGGCTGTAGGAAAACAGGCGTTTTAATGCACTAGGTGGTGGAGCTGTGAATTAGATTTTCTTTTTTTTTTTTCCAGCTTAAAGGAGGTTGGGAAAAAGAGGAAAGCTGGGGATAGAGTTTTCAAATAAGAATGAAAGAAAAAAAATATAGTTATAGAGAATTCTTTTAATGTAAAAAAGAGAACAGAAGGAAGGCCAGAAAGGATAATAAAAAGGCATAATAACTTTAGAAAATACAGGTTGGATATGTCATACACATAAAAAGAAAAGCAAGCTGTCCACTGGAGATACTCACATCATTGTGACATACTAGAGATACAATCCCTTTCACCAAAATAAATGATTAAATAAATGCAGTCTTAAAATCATTTAAAATCAAGTACCATTTCTTCCCTGGTCAGCTTGGCCAGGAACAATCCTTCCTTCCTCTGAAACCAGCTAGCACTTAGCCATTTGGATATCTTGCCTCAGACACATCATCTTTTCTTTTTCTTTTTCTTTCTTTCTTTTCTTTTTTTTTTTTTTTTTTGGTGAGGCAATCGGGGTTAAGTGACTTGCTGAGCATCTTTTCTGTAGGATTGTAAGTTCCTTAAGGTCAGGGACAATGCCTTATACATGGTTGCATTCCTTAAACTGCCTTGGCGTGGGTCTTCACACATACTATAGCACATAGTCAGTAAATGTGTGTTGAATTAACAAATAAATATGTGCCTCGACCTTGGTTTCCTTAGGTCAACATCTTTGGCAACAACTAATCTTTCAGGTGAATTAGTTTAAGATGTTGAAATTAGACTTTACCGGATACATCTCCTCAGTTCTATGACACAAAGTCCTAAAGGTGACCAGGGTTTTACAGAAGAACCTCAAATATCCTGATTTCAGAGAGCCTGAGATCAAACATGAAGAAACACATTCCTGAATATATATTTCTATACGCTTATTTCTTCATATATCTGGACTAAGTACATAAAAAGCAAAGGCAGAGAGAACATTCCTCGACAAACAGGCTGTAAGTCATTTTTTTATGACTGAATCAACAAAATTCTCCTCATAAACTATTTCAGATGCAATTTCATGCAGCTCCAACTCTGTCAGAAACTTTCCTACACTCAAGGAGGGAAATAGAAATGGATTGTTCCCCCCACTCTCTCGTTTCCAAACAATATTTCTCATACATTTTGAGGCTGTCCATGTTAACATCAGGGACGTGACATCGTCCCCTAGAAAACCACTAGTTACACCTTGGTCCAGGGGCTGAGAGATTACAGGGAGCATAGCACTGAATGCTCCATGGTTTCATGGCAGAAACCCCAGAAAACCATTGTTGTCAGAGGGGTTTAAATCAGCATATTAATCAGGTCTAGCCTGCCATACATAGTATGTTTACAAGTACTTTCCCATGATCTTTGATAACTTCAATGAGTTACTCTTCGCTAATAAATCCTCCAGTTGGATAATGACTTTTCTTGAGGTCATTCAGAAATGGGACTCAGTAGGTCTTTGGTCAATATGATTTTATGGTTTATTTGTAAATGGTTAAACAGCTATTAAACCTCTCACTGCCTGTCTCTTTGCCTTTATACAAACCACAGATTCTCTCTCTCTTCTGTCTCTCTCCTTTTTTCTTTTTTCATCTGCTCTCTCACTGTCTTTCCTCTCTCTTGCCTCTCTCTCTCTCCCCCTGTCTTTTTTTATCTCTCCTCTCTCTCTTCTCTGTCACTCCTCCTCTTCTCTCTCTCTCTCTCTTTCACTCCCTCTCTTCTGTTCTCTCCCCCTCTCCCAAACATCATGGCTTTCCCACACCTGTTTACATTCAGTTTGAATTTCCATGGACCTCACCTGCTTCCAGTTTCTTAGAGATTTACCTCTAGCTACATAGCACGTGACTTTATTGAACCAGGACTTATAACCAACATGTATCCATCCTTTCTTGATCCACTCTTGATTTCAAACAACTCAATAAAATTGATAAAAATTTAGAAAGTTTTCTTTACTTGGTGACTGTCCAACCTACTATATTTTATTTCTGCTGGATTGGCAAGAGTGGAAAGGTAAGGTTGTTAACTAGGTTTATTACTCACAATTCAGGAAGTCTAAGTAAATACAGTCCAGCTAAGCAGACTTACAGCACACAGTTCATGATCTCATACGGTCCACTGGTTCAAGCAGGAAGTCTCTTTCAGGAGCATATTTTAGTAGCTACAAGCTGAATTGCCATTTTGATCAGAAGCCAAGCCCAGATTCTTTTCCAATGTCACTCATGGGAGAAACTCTGAAGCTGTGAGCCTTCTTCTGGGAGAATTCCATCAAACAGTTACACAGAACATGAATTTGGCCTGCCTGGTTTGAAACAATGCAGAATAGAATAATTTCCACTACTTTTATCTAGCTAGCATAAGAAGGTTTTGGTTAGGATGGATTCATATTTCCTATTATGATACACTTGGGCAGTTTTCTACATTCTTCAATGTGTTAGCTAAAAAAATATTTAAGGAAGAAAGTCCTTAAAGGATAAATTTATTCTCAGGGAGGGAGGGGAGAGTGTTAAGAAGAATAAGGGGGAAAGAAGCAGATAGTAAGACAGAAGGAGATTTAGATAACCTATATATATATATATATATATATATATATAAGCTCCCATCCCTAAATTCTTCCCCATTAGGAGCCATATCCATCAGAATCAATGTATTTGTATTGGTCCTTCTTATGATTGAATACTTTCTATTTATTAAATATGTTATGGCCCATGAGCATGTTATTGTGTTCTAATCCCAAACCTGAATCACTGAATTGGCCTAAAGTATACCCTTCCTAAGACTCCCATCTATGCCTTTATTCAAGCCAAATACTCAACAAAGCAGAGCCAAGAACATATCCCTTGGGGCATTTCATTACAGACTTCCCTCACGGTTGACATTAGCCCATTAATGACTACTCTTTGTTTTGGTCATTCAGTCTGTTTTTAATCCATTTTAATTGTACTCTCATAAACCATCTATCTTTCCATCTTGTCTTCAAGAGTAATATGAAATACTTTGCCAAATGCCTTGCTCAGATCTAGGTAACATGTCTGCATCATTCCTTTGATCTGTTAATCTGATAACCCTGTCAGAAAAAATAGACTAGTAATATCCCTAAATTATGATTTACTTTTGATTAAATCATACTGTCTCTTAGGGGTTATCATTTTCCTTTTTATAGTGCTCACAAACATTCCTTTAATAATAAATCCTGTAATTTTTCAGGACAAATCTTCTGGTTGATAGTTTAAGGAATCTACCCTCAACTGGGGAAAAAATTCTCCATCAAATATTTCAGATGAGGGTTGAATATCCAAGACATATAGGGAATGAACACAGACACATAAGACCAAGCACCATTCCCCAATGCACAAGTGGTCAAAAGATAGGAACACACAGTTCTCAAAAGATGGATTACAATCATATGAAAGACAGCTTCAAATAATATCTCACACTTAGAAAATTGGCAAAGATAGCATAAATTTTAAAATTCAATGTTGGAAGGGCTATGTGAAGACAGGCACACTATTAAATGATAAGTGGCAACTGTGAATTGGTTCAACCATTGTAGAATGTAATTTAGAATGATAATTTTTAAAAAGTGACTAAAATATCCATACCCTTTGACCCAGCTATCCCACTGCTAGGCATATATCCCCAAGAAATTCAAAGACAGAAAGTTCCCATATATACCAAATTATTCATAGCAGTACCTTTTATCTTAGCAGAGAAGTGGAAAATACCTATTGATTGGTTAAACAAATCATGGTATATGATTTTAATAAAAATATTACTGAACTGTAAGAAATAACAATTACAAAAATTTCAGAGAAACCAGGAGAATATTCAAGTGAACTGATGCAGAGTAAAGCAAATAGAACCAAGAAAACAATATGCACAATGACTACAACAATGAAAATAGACAGAATGACAACAGTAAAAAATGTTGAATGCTGTGTTATTATATTATCCAAACTTGACAAAGGAGAACAGTTAAGAAAATTCAGCTCCCTTCTTTCCTTGCAAAAGTGGGGAATTATGGGTACAGAATATTGCATTTATTATCAGTCACAGTTGATATATCAATTGGTTTGCTTTTTTCCTCTTATTTTTTCTTATTACTTTTTATTATACTTATAATAATATTTATATATACTTATTATACTTATAATAATATACTATTGTTATTATTATTATACTTACTATCACTTTTTTTCTCTTATTTATCCTTTGTTACAGAGGATGGCTCATGGGGGAGGAGAAGATAAGAGACATTCAAAAATTCGGGTGATATAAAAATAAAAGATCTCAACTTTTTTTTTTTAAGAATCCACACTCTCCCTTTTATGAATACCAAAACAGCACTTCACAGTCCGCAGGATATCGCCTGTTACTCATGATTTTTCGGAGGTCATGGACTATATTTACATTCCTGTGCATCCATAACAAAATAAAATACAGGACTCTGAGCTGATGCAACAGCAGCAACCTGACTCCATCACTCAAATGATCTTCCAAATAATTCAATATTCAATTTTCACTGTATAGAAGCAAATTTTAGAGCAACTCCTCTTTTAAAACTAGACGGTATTGTTTTTTAACTTTGAATCCATTTCCTAGCCATAAAGGCTCTTCCCTACACACAGCAGTGCTGCTTCAAGGTTTCATTTTCAATGAAAAATTTGATCACGAAGAAAGTACCATTTGCTTTACCATTGCCACGAGGGCACTATTGTTTGATGGAAGTAAAAAAGTAACTACCCTACTGATAATGGGGAAATAATAGAAAACAGGTGACTGACTGCTGGTAATAAATCTCTTCTTTCATTCTGTGATAATTGCCCCATTTATGGTAAAGAAGCAAAGTAAGCTGGTTTGTCACTGGGTACAAATTAATCTCCTCTAACCCTACACAAAATATGTAGGCAATATCCTTATCCATTTCCTGATTTGGCAGTGGTTTGCTAGGATATTAGAAAGGGAGAACTGTCCTTGGGACCTCCCCAGTCAACCTTCTTCCCAATAGCTAAACCTACTTGCTCAGTAACTCTTGACGATGCTTAATTGGCCGTGGCTATTATTAATAATGATATAATGTGGACGTACCTTGCCTTAGGCTTTAGATCCATTTGGTATTCTATCCATTTAGCAGACACATAATTAGAGAAACAGAGCCTTGAAGTGACTTTCTCAGGGCCATAGAAGAAGTCAATGGCCAAGCTCAAGGATAGAATCTAAATTGAATATGCAATTCCCAGAATTCTCAGCTCTAACAGGCCATTGTCCTGTCCTCTGACAAGGATAGAGATACACTATTGAAGCTGTTTAGGTGAAGATACTGATACATGACCAAGTAATAGATCCAATTTAGAAGTGAGCAGGAGGAAATAAATGTATTTTAACCACTCTGCAGGGCGATCACTCAACAGGCAGCTAGGGATGCTGCTCAGCCCCAAGTGTGTGCATACCCTATTGATGATGGCCATTTAATCACCTCCCTGGGTGGTGGTGGAAACATCTTGTTCTCATTCATTAGGTCACGGTAACTTTTTTTTTTTTGCACCACAGAAAGTGCCTCAGACAAGGTTCAGTGCACAATGTCACTGACGACATTGCTAATTGAAATCCCATCGAAAGCGTTGTGCCTGCATCAGCCAAATATATCAAGAATTTTCATAACCACCTTCCTCCTGTTCCCTTCCCAAACTCCTGAACCTCAACCCATTGGCCAGTTCATTTTCTGTAGATTTTCAGCAACTCATTGGGATACCACAAGTGACCCAAGATTTGCAATGAATTAGACGCAGTCAAGATTCAGTTAATAATTATTAAACCTTCTACAATGGCTGAGAAGGATTGGTTGATGAAATATTCCAAAAAAGTAACCAAACCTCTCACCTTGACCTCAAGAGCAATTAAATGAATAAAAGTACTATCACAGTGATCAGAGAACAAGGTCAATTTGAAGCATGATGAGTTATTATGTATAAGTATATAGACATACAGATTGCTAGGCTAGGGAACAGACCATAGAAGTCACCTCTTCCCACCCTGCCTTTTTTTAAAGCTTAAAAAATATGTATTTTAATGTTGAAAATAAAAATCAATTTAAAAAATACGTATTTGGAGTTCATCAGTTCTCTCTCTGGAGGTAGATAGCATTTTTCGTCATGGGTCTTTTTTTTAAAATTTTCTTTATTTATGTTTAGTTTTCAACATTCACTTCCATGAGATTTTGAGTGCCAAATTTTCTCACCATCTCTCCTCTCCCCCCACCCCAAGATGGCATGCAATCTGATATAGGTTTTACATATACATTCATATTGAATCTATTTTCATATTAGTCATGTTGTAAAGAAGAATTAGAACCAATGGGAGAAACCACGAGAAATCAGAAACAAACAAAAAGAAAAAAAAAACATCAAATAATATGCTTCGATCTGCCTTCAGACTCCATACTTCTTTTTCTGGATGGGGATAGCATTTTCCATCATGAGTCCTTTGGAGTTGTCTTGGATCCTTGCATTGCTGAGAGGAGATGAGTCCATCAAAGTTAGTCATGGCACATTGTGGCTGTTACCATGTACAATGTTCTCCTGCTTCTGCTCACTTCACTCAGCATCAGTTCATTTAAGTCTTTCCAGGTTTTTCTGAAGTCTGCCTGCTCACCATTACATCCATATACTACAACTTGTTCAGCCATTCCCCAGCTGATGGGCATCCCCTCAATTTCCTCACAAAAAGAGCTGCTATAAGTATTTTTGTACATGTTCCCACTCTCTTTTTACAGATGAAAAAACTGAGGCCTAGAAAGTTTAAATGAGGGGCAGCTAGGTGGTGCAGTGGATAGAGCACCAGCTCTGGATTCAGGGGGACCTGAGTTCAAATCCGGCCTCAGACACATAACACTTACTAGCGGTATGACCCTGGGCAAGTCACTTAACCCCATTGCCTAGCCAAAAAAAAAAAAGTTTAAATGACTTACCTAAGGTCATTTAGTTACAATGGCTGTCCCCATACATGACCTTGCTCTGCCATAGTTAAATTCTCTGGAACCTAGGCATTGGAACCCATCAAGTTAACTATACGATAACCCTAGGAATGTCCAAGTCCATTTCCCTTGCTCATAGTCTACTTCCCAGGGCCACTGAGTTAGATTTACTAAACCTGCTCTGTTCCTTCTGCAACTATTGTGGCCTTACTTTGCTAAATTAGAGTAATGCCCACCAGGCCTGATATTCCCAGCATCACAACAACACTGAGTTTCTGATTTGTAAGATTAACTGTGGCCCAAAAGAAACCAAGGCACTAATGATGTGCCAGTGAAAAGTTTATAAGACAAAAAAAAATTTAAATACAAGCAGAGAGGCCACAGGTTCCTTGGAAAGGAATGCTTTGTCTATTCCAGACCAGTCCTTGGTCACAAAAGTGCATAATTTATTACCTTTACCTTGGGATATAACCCAAGGAAGCAAGTCATTCTGTAGTCAACCAAATTTCAGCCAGCTTGGAAATGTCGATTGTGTCTGGAGATTGCACAAGTTTAGTTATTTTTTAGCACTTTGGCCTGTCATAAAAATGCTCTCTCAAATCCCAGTGTTTCTCCTTCACCCGCATAATAACTTCGAAATGTATTATTGCTGAGAGATTCCACTCTGCCAACAAGTCCCCAGAGAGATGCTTTAGCAAAGAAAAAACTTTTTTCAGTCATTGCATGAGAGAAAGTCACTCATCCACTGGACCTAATCAAGTTTTCCAAGATATGGCCCAAGCAAACACCCAGAGCCACAGTCTTTGTATTTTTCTTTTTTTTTTTAATTCTCTTTATCTAAAAAAAAAAAAAAGATTGGGGGTGTAATTATGTACCTTCCCTTCCATTGCAAACATAATAGGCAGTACTGAATGACTGTTATTATGTGAACGCTAATAGAGAATCTAGCTTGTAAGTAAAAAGGACTTACCAGGACCAGAGGACTAATTAACAGGTCAGCCTGATAATGTACTAACACAGTAGGAAATGTGTATTTAAAAAACAGGGTTGAGTTAGTACAGCAGGCTGTCTGCTGAATTTTTAGCTGCTGTTTTGACTCTGTGGAAGAGTATTAGCATCAGGGGAATGGAAATCTCTGTTCAAGCCCCATTAGTGACTTCTTCTCACCTCAATGAATCATGCCTTATATACTGAACTGAAGTCCCTCCAGAGGCCAAGATTTGGACTGAGTGACTTTCTCTTTCATTGCTTAACTTAGATTTTAATATTTACTGAGCATATCCAGTGTGTAAGACATTTGATGGAACAACTAGATTCACATACTACCTCTGACATTTACCTGCATGGTCTTGGGCAAATCCCTGGGCCTCAATTTTCTGGATTGAATTAGATGGTCCCTACCAGCTCTGGAGATATGATCTTATGACCTTACCGATGTGATCTAGGAGGTACAGGTCTTACCTTCTCTAAGGCAACATGACAAGAATCTTCACTCTGTCCTCAGTGTGCGTATATGCTGGTACACTCCCTCCCACCCAACACATACACAAGCAATCCCATCAACAAAAGTCTCCCCAGTGTCAATAAATGGATGAAAATACATGTATACTTAAATACATATGTGTTTAGACACATAAATAGATATTTCTCCTAAAGCATTTCTTTAGAAAACATCTCTTTATACATTTATTTATGTGCCATATATTTATGTAAATGATATCTATATCTACATAAATATAGGATTACCTGTGGAGATGTTGATATGTGCATTTGTCTTTATCATATACACATTACTAGTTGGTTTGTCTGATATTCTATCAAATGGAAATTTCTGAGGTGTCATGTCTGTGTATCTCCAACACAATGATCATTGATGTTCATAATGGTGATCTGAAGGGATTTTAAGATTTTGAAATGTCTTCTGAATTATCAAAGATGTGTCTCTTAAGTTCAGCATAGTTTTTAATGTTAATTTCATTTGTTATAGATTTTTTTAAAATTTACAATTCAGCATAGTTTTTAATGTTAACTTCATTTATTATAGATTTTTAATTGATAATTCATGCATTGTGTGTATAAATATATATAGAGAGAGCATATATATAACTGCCTTCCAATTCCTTCCCTCTCTGCCCCATTCCTCCCTCCCCCAATCAAAACCTGCCCTCAAGAAAAGAGCTTATAAACTCCAACGCACATGCTAAGTCTGCAGTACCAGTGGGACTTTTCTAATAGAGATGTCCCATGGGCATTTGGAGATGAAGGACCTAGGGTCATAGAGTCATAGATTTAGAGCTGAAAGGGACAGCAGACATCATTTAATCCAATCATCTCACTTTAAAGAGTAGGGGGTTGAAGCCCGTGAGGGGTTAAGTGATTGACCCAAAGTCACAGAGATAAAAGGGCAGCTAGGTGATTCAGTGAATAGAATGCCAGGCCTCGAGTCAGGAAGACTCATCTTCTTGACTTCAAATCCAGCCTCAGACATTTCCTAGCTGTGTGTGACCCTGGGCAAGTCACTTCACCCTGTTTACCTCATGTTCCTCATCTGTAAAATGAGCTGGAAAAGGAAATGGCAAAACCACTCCAGTGTCTTTGCCAAGAAAACCTCAAATGGGGTCACAAAGAGTTGGACACGACTGAAAAATGACTGAACACACACACAGATAATGAATAGCAGGGTTACAACACAGAATAGTGTTGGAGCACAGAACGCAGCATTGGAAGGAACCTCAACAATCGTCTAGTTCAGTCAATACTAGAAAGCAATCACACTATAACATTCTTGTGGTCATCAAATCTAGGTTTGAAGAGGTCCGATGAGGGAAATCCAATACCTCTCTTAGCACAGCGCCTGGCATATAGTAGGCACTTAATAAATGTTTATTGATTGATTGAGTAAATTTAATAGAGGTCTTTTCATTCCAAAATCTATGTGCTATCCAATACAGACAGAGCTTGGAGGAATCATCTTCACAGAAGCAGTAGTGGCATCTGTATAGCAAATAACATTACCAAGAGAGAGGAGAGGAGAATTAAGAGCAGACCCACGTGAAGAGATTAGAAAGATGGTCAAAAGTAAGAGCTATAGGCAAACCAGGAGATTGTGGTGTCACCAAAGGTAAGAGAGGAGAATTCAAGAAAGGGGGTGGTCAATGGCCTCAAAAGCTACGGGGCTGGGAGGACAGCTAGGTGGCACAGTGGATAGAGCTCCAGTCTTGGAGTCAAGAGGACCTGAGTTCAAATCTGGCCTCAGACACTTGACACTTACTAGCTGTGTAACCCTTGCAAGACACTTAACCCCGATTGCCTCACCAAAAAGAAAAAAAAAAGCTGCAGAGAGGTCAAGGAAGAAGACTGACTCAGTCTCCAACTCTGGAATTTCAGACATAAGGATAAAGGACGGGAAGATGTTTGGGAGAGCTGGGAGTGCCCCTGAAGTCACACCATATAAGCAGAGGTCTGCTCAGCTTTTGCTTGAGGCCCACACGTGTACACACATGCATTATTGTTAAATACTGACTTCATGTGTCTGGGTATTTCCTTTAAGCCAGAGCTTCTTACCTCATGGTCCATGTACATAAGTGATTTAGGAATAGATAGTGGGAATTCTTGAACTTGGGTGGGAAAAAAGTTACATCTTTATTTCAATATAATTGGTTTACTTTGTAATCGTTTGTGTTTTATTTTATGCATTTAAAAACATTATTCTGAGAAGGGGTCCATAGGCTTCACCAGATTGCCAGAGGGATTCATACAGGAGTGTGCAGGAGCCAGGTAGAACTAGGTCCCAATTGTTAAACTTTCAGTGTGAGCATTTATACCTCAGAAATCTGTAAATACTACAAATCAGGGTTTGATTTTTATTTTGTTCATTTTCTAGACTTAAAAAAGTGATAGAGAAAAATGTTAGTAATGCACATTAAACTTAAAGCCTGTCATGGGTACACTCCTCCCACCCCAACCAGAGACAGTTGTTACATATTTATGAGCATACCACTGGGGTTCATGATACAAAAAAAGGTTAAGAACCTCTGCTTTAGCTGGATGTTTGGGAGAAAGAGAAATCTTTACTCAAACTCCTGAATCATGGTCAGCTTTCTAGAAGGACCTTAACTTGAAAAGAGTTCTGAATTAGGGGATAAGGGGAGATACATTAGTGGCTGGGAAAAGATAGGAGTCCTCTATCAAACTGGGATATTATTGTCAGTAACCTTAGTTCAAATTGTTGGATTCCAAACTAAAATATCAGATATAGAGCCCCTAGGATCTTCCATTAACTGACAGTGAATGGAGAGCCATACTTTCATGGGCTTCCTTATGGTGTTGTTCAGTCGTTTTTCAATTGTGTCCAACTAATCCTGATCTCATTTGGGGTTTTCTCAGCAAAGATTCTGAAGTGGTTTGCCATTTCCTTTTCCATCTCATTTTACAAATGAGGAAACTGAGGCAAATAGAGGTTAAGTGACCTGCCCAGGGTCACACAGCTTGTAAGTGTCTGAGGTTGGATTTGAACTTAGGTCTTCCTGACTTCAGGTCCAGTGCTCCATCCACTGCCCCACCTAGCTGTCCTTATAGTATAATGGCTCATTTGGTGATACTGACCTCAAAGAAGTCATGAAATTGGGAAGGGAAAGGTGATCAAAATTAGGTGCAGTTGGCTTAGCTGAAGGAAATATAGGAAAAGGCAAAACCCATAGATGCCCAATGAGAATATGAGATGAATAACAAGACTGAGTCCAGGAGGGAAGAATTCTGCATTATAAGCAACAGATTGGGAAAGTGTGACAAAGGGCAGAGGTCAGATAACCTCAATGCTATCATCAAATTTGCAGTTAAATATAAAAATACCAACTGTGATCAAAATAGACATTTTTCTCTATTGCTGATTGGTTTAGAGATCGTTGTGTGTGTGTGTGTGTGTGTGTGTGTGTGTTTCTATGCTATAATATCATTTCAAGTCTTTGAAGGAGTAGAATATTACCTTTAATCACAGCATCAATAAACTACATAATTACTATTTGTTATCTTCGTGTTTGATTCAAGGACCACCCACAGAGCTCTGAAAAACCCTGGGTAGCCCTGGTGGGGCCCAGCATCTGTGACAGAAGGGAAAGTAACTTTGGCAGCTTCTATAGTAGCTCATGCTTATTGGAGGGGATGAAATATATGACAGTAAGACACTGGTTAGTGGTTGGTTAGTAAATGGCGCACTTAGCAGCAATACAAGTTCAGTTAGCCACTTAGTAATGTCCTGAAGTAATCATTCACAGCACAGAGAGACAGACAGGACGACTCAGAGACAGAGAAATAGAGAGACAATCGACACATAGATGTTAGGTAACAGACAAGTAGATAGGTGATAGAAAAGTAGATAGATGATAGATAAATAAGCAGATAGATGATTGATAAATGCTAGATAAATAAGTAGATGATAGATTGACAGACAGATGACAAATGATAGATGATAGATTAGATAGATAGATGGATGGATCAATAGGTAAATAGATAGATGGATAGATGAATGGATAGATGGACAGATGGACAGATGGATGGACAGAAAGACAGACAGGCATAAATAGGTGAGATGGATAGATAGACAGTCAGGTAGATAAATAGATAAATGGATGGACAGATGGATGGATAGATGGACAGACAGAGAGACAGATCAATAGATACATGGGCAGATGGATGGACAGAGAGACAGATAGATAGATTGACAGGCATAGATAGATGAGATGTATAGATAGATAGATAGATAAATGGATGGATGGATAGATGGATAGATAGATAAACAGGTAGATAGATGAACAGGTAGGTAGGTAGGTAGGTAGGTAAGTAGGTAGGTGGGTAGGTAAAGTATTTATTGTTTCCTAATGTTCCAGGCACTATGCTAAGTGCTAGGCACACAGTTAAAGCAAATAAGGCAGATATTGCCTTCACTAACATCCTCCTCCATGCCTCATTATGGCACGAAGGTGACCTCAGGTTTTAAAAATCTATGTCAATGGAGTGCAATCTCTGGCAGGCCCTGCCACATTGGCAAGGCTCCAAGGGCAAGCCTGGCAATAGACTCTGTGTCTGTCATCTGGGAACCAGCCTCCCTAGGTTCAGAGAGACTCATCACCAGAGGCAGAGCCACTAAGTAATAAATGTTCGCAGCCATAGCAAGTCATGAACACCATCTACTGAGGCATGGAGGGGTTGTGACCTGTATCAGTGTCAGCAGTAGTAATAGGTGATGCTTTGTAGTTTGCAAAATTCTTTATACATATTATTCCATTGGATTCTCACAACAGTACTGAGATAGTTGATTTCATTAAGCATGTCTTAGAGCTGAGGAAACTGAGGCTAAGAAAAGACTTACCCATGGTCAAAAAGCTGGTAAGTATGTACACTGAGATTCAAAACCATACTGGACTCTAGTGCTGGAGCTCAGTCCCAAAACTATACTGCCATTCTTTTATCCTAGATGAAATCCCAACTCCTGAAAGTATTAAAGCAACCCTGGGAAATGCTGGCCCAAGCTCCATCCCTACCTTTTCCTAAAGGCAAATCTTGCCTTTCCTGGCAAGAGCTCACCTTTTAAATAAAGAAATAAAGATATGAGAGTTTCTGTGAGAAACTAATTTTTCAGAAGGACTTCAGAAGTTTCACATTAAGGATGAACATCCATGAAATCCTGGGCAACTTATCCATAAGCTGTCATATTCCTTTGAAATAATGAATATAGCAGACACCAAATGGGGCTCAAATAGACTGCTGGAAAATTAATAAAAGCCACATGGCATGCATTCCACCTGTACTCAGTGGTCTTATGAGCTTAGTTACAACTGCTCACTTTAATCCTTTCCCCCTCAAAAGGGGATGAGCTGGAGTTCATTACACAAATTCTTTAAAAAAAAAAAAAAACATGATTTGGTCAGGATGGGCCCTTCCTCCACATCTTAATTAGTGGTTTCATGAGTTGCTGTGGCAGAAAAAAATTCATCACCAAAGGTTCTGACCCTCTGAGGGTCCTCAGACAAAGGACACATAGTCCATCATCAGAGCCTTTCCAGCCTGGTAGCATCTGTCAGATCTCATGCCTTGTTGGCACAGCCTTCGACAACTCAGGGTTCTTACCAAGGCATGATGAAAAATTAGAATAAAACATGAGTAAAAAAGCGTCTCAGTTAAAAAAGAAAAAAGAATCTCAGTTGCATGTTATATCAGGGGTTCTAAGCCTTTTCTGTGTCTGGTAAAGCCTTTGGACTCCCTTCTCAGAGATAACATTAAATGCATAAAATGCATAGATTACAAAGGAAACCAATTATATTGAAATAGATGCATATGTGTGTGTGAGCGTTTTATTTAATAGACCCCATAATCTCTATAATTTAGATAATCTCTCTTATACAAACCTTCAAAATGGCTACCAAAAGATCAAGCTCTATCTACTGACTATTGGGATTCGGGGTCATGGAAGCAGGGTGTACCATTAGAGACGCTCTTCATTTTGTTATCTGATGGAAGCCACGTCTGGCGATCAATTAATTTAACATAATATTTATAGGACAAAAGTTGACTTCAGAACGCGCCCACTTCATCGCCTGGCCTCCCATGCCCACCGACTAAATGTATTAGTTCTAAGATGAGATAGAGTCCTTTGATTTCAGCTAAACTTTTCAAAGGCATTGTGATAAAATGGGAAGAAGACTAGAATAAGAGACAAGAGACTCAGGATTTTAATTCTGGCTTTGCCACTAGCTAGCCATATAATATTAGGCAAGTCACTTTATTTCTTTGAGTCTTGGTTTCTCTATTTATTAAAAGAGGTGATAATCCTTTCTTCTCTGACTACATTTTTGGGCTGTTGTGATGTTAAATTCTACCAATTATAAAGCACTGAAAAAGAACTGACTCTAAAATCAGATGTTTAGATCCTGATGTGGCTACTTATTAAATGTGTGACCTTGGGTCAGTCACTTTACCTCCCTGGTCCTTAGTTTTCTCATCTGTAAAATGAGGTAGTTGGACTAGAGGGCCTCTGAGGTCTCTTCCAGCTTTAGAGTTAGGGTCCTATTATTATTTTCTCTGTGTGTGTGATTTCATCGGTATAGAGAACCCAATGAGGAAGCCTCTTCCACCAATGTAGATATTACTGTTATAATTCATAGTGCCTATGTAATGTGATAAGAAAGGCATCCAAAGACTCCTCTGCCTAAACATGTCCTTCAGCGGTGTTGCCATAAATCCTGCAGTTTCTGCAATTATTCATGCCATTGAAGGTCCCTGTCAGAATGTAAATATATGTTTCAGGAGGGATAATACATTAAGGTATTGTTATCCATTAATATCTTATTATGAATTAGTTCATTCAATTCAACAAGTGTTATTATTATTTTAGTATTTTTTCCACAATTACATGTAAAAACAATTTTTTAACATTTTTGGGGGGTTTTTTAGTTTTGAGTTCCAAATTCTATCCCTCCCTCCCCTCCCCACCTCCTGAGACAGTAAGGAATCTGATATAGAGAACAAGCATTATTAGATAACTCATCTGTGTCAGGCATTATTCTCCGTGTTAAGGATACAAAGACAAAAAGGAAAATAAACATTGTCCCCAAGGATATTATCTAGGGAGTATATGCATGAATAGGTAAACGCACAGTAATTTTAAGAGGTAGAGAGCACTAAAGATAGAAAGGTGGGGAGACCTGGTATGGGGGCAGAGTATTCAGCTAATTCGCTTCTCCTGGTTGGTGAGCTCCTGGCCTGGGTCACCATGTCCTAAAGGGACTGGCCCAAGTTCACTTTGCTCCTGGCTTCTTCTCTCACTCTCCAGACTTCTCCACATCCTTGTGGTTGTCTTCTAGAATGTAAGCTCTCCATCTATCTCTATCTCTCTCTCTCCCTCCCTCTCTTTCTCTCTCCCTTCTCTGTCTTTCTCTTTCTTTCATACACGTGTGTCTATACACACATATATGCATATATATACATACATATATACATATATGTATATATAGAAACACATACATATCTGTTAGAACAGATGGACCTGAAGAAATGGAACCGAGAACAGAGAAGTTTTACAG
Organism: Vombatus ursinus; assembly: GCF_900497805.2. Lineage (NCBI taxonomy): Eukaryota > Metazoa > Chordata > Mammalia > Diprotodontia > Vombatidae > Vombatus > Vombatus ursinus. Next base: position 19,665,956 of record NW_020954580.1, on the reverse strand, counting down.
CAGATCAGAAAGCTCTAGAAGTTGGAAGGTTACCTAAGGGCACTCCTGTGGGCATCCCTGGGCAGAACATTTGGGGGAAATGGGATATTAAACCTAAGGGGGATGCAGGACACCAAAACACAGATTTACCTGTATTACAATTTTGCCAACTATAGATGTAAATTTCCTACTAATTCCATAGCATACCTCGGAGCCTGCCTCATGGTGGCCTTTTCTAATTTTTTTTTTTTTTGTCTTTTTTGCTAGGCAATGGGGTTAAGTGACTTGCCCAGGGTCACACACCTAGTAAGTATTAAGTGTCTGAGGCCAGATTTGAAGTCAGGCCCTCCTGAATCCAGGGCTGGTACTCTATCCACTGTGCCACCTCGCTGCCCCTCATGGTGGCCTTTTAAATATCAAATAAAAACTGACATTAGAATACGTTGCGATCATACATCACAAACCAGCTCTATACAAGGGGGCAAACTTTATCCTCTTGGAGCTGTGGTGATCTTGTAAGAGCCTTTACCAGCTCTAATTTTCTAAATTCATCCAAGTGAATGGTGGTAAGTGGAATGCCCTCAAAGGTTCATCCATGCCTGCCTGATATTTAAAATATATAATATATAAAATTTGGAGAGGCAAGCTGCAATAATGTTGAGAGGGCTGGGCCCAAGGTCAAGAAGACCTAGTTCAAGCCCATTGTTTAACTCATATGATGGCAGGGCCATGGACAAATCACTTACCCTCTCAGTTAACACAAGCAATGATAAAAACAAGTTAGGGGCAGTTAGGTGGCACAGTGGATAGGGCACCAGCCCTGGATTCAGGAGGACCTGAGTTCAAATCTGGCCTCAGACACATAATACTTACTAGCTGTGTGACCCTGGGCAAGTCACTTAACCCCATTGCCTAGGGGAAAAAAAATACAAGTTGAAGGCAACTAGGTGGCACAGTGGATAGAGAACTGGACCTGAATTCAAATCCAGCTTTAGATTCTTACTAGCTGTGTGACTTAACCGTTGTCTGCCTCCATTTCCTCATCTACAAAAAAAAAAATGGGGATAATAATAGCACCTACCTCTCAGAATTGTTGTGAGGATAGAATGAGATAATATTCATAAAAAGGTGTTGCAAACCCTAAAGCACTTACAAAGGCTATTATTTTTTAAATTGCAGATGGGTTGCCCACCTGCATTGAGGGAAGAAATTGGCATACAAAGTGTCCCCTATACAGAAAAAATAATAGGTCCCCTACCAAAAAAAAAAAAAATTAGAGAAGCATTGTAAGAAAAGAGACCCAAATTTGCAGAAGTCCTTGAATTACAGGCAAAATGAGATTGTGCTATTTTGGTGAATGGACCTGCAGTTGGCCAGGACAATTCAATTTATTTAATTAAAAGAAAAAAAAAAGCAAAGTAGTTTTTCTGAAGAGCGATGTACCCAGCCAGGGAACGTACCCTGAGCCAAGCAAACATCCATCATACTGCTGGAGGAAGGGATTCGAGGGTTACTGCCGAAGAATTACTGAAATCATCAGCTCTGTATGTGTGTAGAATTGTTCCCTCAAGGAAAGCGATGGGAGCTCTGTCATGTGAAACTCTTAAAGCTGAACTGGACATGCTGTGAGGAAGGATACCAGAGGGGCAATCACAGGCTGGCCGGGGAGCACGAGACCCTTCCAAGACTTTGCTCCTGTGATTTGACACCCGGCCGCGGTAAAGAGCAGAAGCAAGGCCACCAGATATTTGGTCAGATTAACATGGGATGGGATGGGAAATGAGAGAACATCCTTCTGATGAAGGGGCCCGCGGGGGCTGGTGTTACGGTAAAGCGGTCATGTTTCTTATTAGCAGAGCGGACTCACCTGCCGGGTGTAGCGCCAGCAGGCAGAAGCAGCTGCGTCTGGTGAAGCCTGGACATCCTGGCAGAATCCCATACCTGGGTTTTCCCCAGAGGCCTTTCCCATTGAGCTGACTGCCCTGCTTGATGTATGTACTCTTATTTAAATGAAGCAGTGTGATGTAGTGATAGAGCACTAGGCTTGGAGGTGGAAAGACCTGGGTTCAAATCCCACCTCTGACACTTGCTAGCTGTGTGATCACAGGGAGCCATCTCTGATACTCAGCTGTTGCATCTATAAAATGGAGACAATAAGTCCTTACCTTGTAGAATTGTTGTGGAGATCATAGGAGAGGTGAGTAGAAAGCACTTTGCAAATGTTAAAATGTTATATAAATGCCAGTCATTATTTTCCTTCATAAGGTCGATCCTGATAAAGTAGGGGCCCATGGGCTGTGATCACTAAATCCTAGAGAATCTTAGAGCTAAAAGGGATCTCAGAGACCTTCTCCTCCATCCTTTTTACAAATCAAGAAACTGAGTCCCAGAGAAGTGCAGTAATTTGCCTTACATCTCACACACCAAGTAGACAGCAGCCTGCTACCGCCTGACTTCCTTAACAGGAACTACCTGAACTAAGAGAAGGCCAGACACTGCATTAGGAAAATCTAAAAGAAAACGTTACTGGAATTATATATAACCCTACTCGATTTTGAAGATCTTTCTAGAAAACTAACCCTGAATATTTCTAACACAGAGGCGGTCCATGGATAGATTTCAGGGGTTCCGAGAACTTGTATGGGTGGGGGGAAAGTCACATCTTCATTTTCACCAATCTCTAACTGAATTTTAACATTTCCTTAACTTATTTAAAAACATTAATCTGATAAGGGTTCTGGCTTCACCAGAATGCCAAAGGGGTCCATAACACACAAAAAAGTCAAGATGCTGTGCTCGGATGGGTGCGGATCAACCTTCCTGAGGACATAACGATCCAGGGGCTAAATACTGCTCCTCTCTTAAGTGGTGAAGCTCAGCGAATTCTCAAGCAGTAATAAAATCATCCCCCAGCAACCTGCCCCCCCCCCTCGGCAGTGTGAGCATGGGCCGAGCACAGCATCACCTCCCTGGAGCACCACTGAAGTGAGGCACACCATTTAACTAGCTTTCGGGGTGAGGGAGTCTTCCATCAGAAGTCCCTCCTCATAGGCATTTCTCTTCTTTTCTCTCCTGTCCCTTGCTTCCCTTGGAAACTACAAAAAGTCCCCAAGAATCTTTCCCCCCTTTTCTCTCCCTTGATCTCAGGGACAGAAGTCCCCAAGGAGTCAATAATCTTTCCTTTCCCTCCACTTCTACTGATGTCAACTGCTAACCTTGTTACTTGTGCCTCAGCAAGGCAATCTGAGCCAATCAGAACAAGCAAGAAGGAAGGCACATACTGCCCTTTGAGACTTGAATATTATCTATGAAAAACAGAAGAGTATCTCACGAGGTCCCTTCATATATGAAAAAGACAGGTGCTGGGGACAAATTAAAAGTGAGTGGAAATGACATGGTTACAGAATTTTTTTTTGTCCAGACTTTTGAAATGATAAATAATCATCATCATCATAATTGGCTAGAATTTATATAGTGATTTAAGGATAGCAAAACGTTTTACAAACGTCATCTCATTTTATCCTCACAACAACTCTGGGGAGGTAGGTAGTCCTATTATGCCCATTTTATAGATGAGGAAACTGAGGTGGATAGAAGCTAAGTAACTTGCCCAGGATCACACAGCTAGTATGTATCTGAGGCTGGATTTGGAATAGGTCTTCCTGACTGCAGGTCCAGTATTCTATCTCTATCTACATGACTTAGTTGACTTTTCAGTGCATCAACTTCCTCTACTAAAGCAGATGAGCAACTCATCTATAACTGATAGTCTTTGAGAGTTTCCCGAGTCACTGATAAGTTAACTGATTTGTCCTTGGTCACCTGGGGAATGTGATTCAGAAGAAGAACTCGAAATGAGATCTTTCTGAGTCAAGACTGGCTCACTATGTCCCCTTTGCTACACTGACTCTCCACAGAATATGAAAAATCAAATTCATAGCCTTCATCACTGACTTGCCAGTGTTTCCCCCAATAGTTTACACAGTCCGTAAGTCTCTGACATTCTTATTTAATTGTTCAAATAAATTTGGTGAGTGAGGGGAGGGGAATGTGAGAGAGGGGAGAGGGAGAGCATCCTTTATTCATTTGTTAAATATCACAGCTAGAGGTGAGATTGAAAAATGGTTCCTTAGGGTTTTCAGACAAGACCAACATTTGTTAAAGTATTCCATTCCAGAACCAGCTGGTGACCTCCGGGCCATTACAGTTGAGACCCAGGAACATTCCAGAAGGGGATACAAAATTAGGGTAGCCTCTTAGAGTTCCAAGTAATGTGACTTTCTCTTTACTTTAATGTTTTTTTTAACAGAGGCCTGGGTTTGAGTTTGAGATGCCATCCCCTCTTGTATGGAGTCACTGCTGCTGTTTCAATAATGCCATGGCAGATGGAGCAAGGATATTTTATTTGAAGTTGGTTCCTGGTTGCCTGGACCTTTCTACTGTTCATGAGCTTAGAGCACCACCTAGTGGATATCCCTCTGGAAAAAAAACTGGCTAAAAACACTTCCTGATGTAGACAGTACAGTATGTGTTTTTCAGATCGAGACTCCCTGGAGCATTCTCAGACACTGACCAAACACTGGCTTCCCACAAATCTTCAGTCCATTGTGACTGGTTCTGACCATTTGAGAAGGATTGCTCTTCCTAATGATTAAACAGGGCTCAGGTGGTTTGCATACTTCCCAAAGGAATGTGAAGATAACATTGAGCAGGATAAAGATGATCAGAGTTGCAAAAACCTTCAAAATATTCACTACAAAAGGCTATGACAAACGGCCCTTGGGGAAATGGCCCGCAGTTTTCATAAATTATGGCCAAAGGGGAGGAGAGCTAGGAAGAGAGGGATAGAAAGGGAGGAAGAAAAGAGAGGGGAGAGAAAGTGAAGAGGTAAAGAGGGAGATAGGGGGAGGAGACAGAGAGAAAGCCTCCAGTCTAAGCAACCTAGAAATCTCTGAAATGCTTTGTTGCCACCCTAGAGCAGAATGAGTCATTCAACAGACAAAACCATTTTTCAAATGGAGAAGGTGAGGGCTGAGAAGGAAAAATCAAAGGAGAAAACACAAGTACCTGAGGGAAGGGAACGTGTATGGGGAGAGGGCAGAGAGGGAATATAAGTGGGGGAGGGGGAGGTAAGAAATTTTGCAGTGGTCAGGAGTAGGGATTAGGAAAAATCACTTGATTTGGGATTCACTTGACCTGGCAATGATGGAATTTCCCTCCTCACCTAGCTTTGGAGTAAATCACTCTTGAAATGTCCCAGAGATAACAACAAACAAAACATTACCTTCTGTAGCATCTGTCATGCAAAGTGTCCCAAAGAGGTTCAGCAGAATGGAATTGAGCCCAGTGCTGAAATGAGAAAGCATATATGCTATAAAGGAGCCTTCTATATAGAAGCAATCAATCCAAGGTGATTCATGCAATCAGTCAGTCAGAGGTGTAAATCCCGCGAGGGGAATGAGGTAAGCGCCTGGCCAGGATGCCTATTTTCTAGGGGCAAGGAATGAATGGATTCCCCCCTCCTTCCCAGGCTCCAATGCTTTTAGCAATTGGCACTGTGGCTGGATTTATACCACAGTCCTTGTAAATTGTACCTTCTCTCTCTCCATTTCAAAGGTTTCTTTCAATAATATGCAGATGGAATTGTTCAAGAGTTGCTTTTCATGTGTTTATAGGTTACTTCTGCTCCACTGCCTATGCAGGTGCATGTCCCTAGGCCTCTTTGTTTTTTATTTTCTCTGCCTATTAGGGAAATGGAAACATATGGATTTCTTGTTTGGGCCCAGTGGACCTCATACAGCAGTATCCCAGTTGCCTTCCTCACACATCTTCCCATAATCACATGGCTCTGAATTAGACTCTTAATCCCAAGTGAAAACGCTATCATGGGGAGCATTTTGGGAAAAGTTACATGCCATTTGAATGTTGATAAGACTTTTACAAATATGGACAGAAATGGGATAGCATATACAACTGTGTGATAAAAACCAGTAATGAGCAGTTGTGCTGTCATGTAATCCTACCAATGGCAATATGGGTAAAAAAAATCAAAATGGCAGACTCCCACCAATACTCAGACAAGCAAAGGAGATTATATGGTATTGCAAGAGTAGGAAAATGTTCCTGAAATACAGACATGAATCTGAAAGAGAACCACTGGCATATAGAAAACCTGTATGAAACACTTGAAGGAGCCCCTTCTTTTTAAATGAGTGTACAATACAGAAAGACAGGTATGACAAGGAGAAAGAGTTCCACACTTACGTATAACCCACTTATGTGGGTTAGGCTATTGCATTGCATTGCCCTGGCACAATGTACATAGCACTGTGCCTGGAGTCAGGAAGACCTGAGTTCAAATTCAGCTTCAGACACTAGCTAGTTCTGTGACTCTGGGCAAGTCACTTAACTCTTGTTTGTCTCAGTTTCCTCATCTGTAAAATAAAGATAATAATAGCTCCCAAGGTTGTTGTAAGGGTCAAATGAGATAACTGTAAAATACTTAGCAGAGTGCTTGGCACATTGTAAGCGCTATGTAAATAGTACCCATTATTGCATAGAAGTTTATGATATATGTTTGTGTAGGAGATGCCATCCCATGGAGGATGAATGGAGATGATCCTGCCCTGGCCTCTTCGAGTGAACCACACATACACGTACTCTGGGCCCTCACTAAAGGTCCTGACTGCCTAGAAGCTACTTGCTGGTCTCCTGGTCTCCGTGATAGTTGGGGGAGCAGCTTGTTTCAAAGAGGATGGCAGAGCCACCCACTCTGTGGAAAAGAAAGATGGAAAGAGGCTTACAGTCTCCTTCAAGGCAACTTCTTTGTTGGGACACAACAAAAAATCAACTCACTCTCTAACTTCCAGCAAAGGATGAGAAGAGAAGATTTCTCTCCCCTCCTCAGCAGCTTGACAGGACATGGGGCTCAGTGGAAGGGTCCATGGAGCAGACTCAATTCCAAACATTTTCCATGGGATACTTTCCATTACGTTTGTTTTAATTCAATTCAACAAACTTTTATTAAAAGCCTACGTGTGCAAGTCTAAAGATACAAAAAACGAAGTTGAAAAACATTCCCTACAAGACAGCCCCATCGTCATCTCAACACTCCTTTTTATTGGGGAGGGGGGATCCACAGGTGTGGAAGATTGCATATACTGTCAGATTTTATTTCAATGCATTGATTGTTTTTGCTGAATTTTTTTCTTATACCCCTTTTTTTTTTTAAAGTTCTTTGTTAAAATAGATAGTTATCTGAGAGGAGAGGAAAACGGACACAGGAAGAAATGTAGTTGGTGTAAAAAACAAGAGATACCAATAAAATCCATTTGAAAAAATAAAATACTCAAGGAACTAAAAAAATATGTTTTTAAAGAAAACATTCCCTGCCCTCAAGTAACTTACAATTTATTTAAGGAAACTTAAGCTCTGTGCTACAACATTGTAATATAGTCATTTTCATTGCAAATAATTATAACACTAAATTGTGCATATATTTTATTGAAATATCTTATGTATCCCAGCAGCTGGAAGAGATAAGAAAAAAAAACCTGCCCATGAGGATGTCCACTGCCCGTAACAGGAAGAGATCTTAATAAAGCTACCCTACTTAGAACGAACAACGTCTAAAAATGCTGTTGGAGCCAGACATCTTACTGGGAATGATCATGTCACAATTCTTCTTACACACCATGCTGAAGGACAGCCTGTCGTCCTTATCAGGAAGATGAAGAGGTGAAGTACATAGCTATCAGGACTCATCTGACACTTGAAGAAAACACCAAGTATACGCCATAATGTCCAAAGCTTTCAAGTTCTTTCCTAGGCCACTAGAAATGGAGGCAGTCTCTCCTGGTGTGTGACTTCAGCCAGGCTTCTTTATATTGGGAGCACAGGATCATCAAACAATAAAGAATTATACTTTAACCAGAGATTTTTATTTTTCCATATTCTGAAGCCTAAAGTAAGTACCTGATTGTGACTCTTTTATAGATGACACCCAATACCTGAATTTAGGGTGATTTCAAAATACTATGTGATGGATATATAAGCATACATAAATATGTATTCATACACACATATATATGTGTACATACATATGTACATGTACAGATACATATATATATTTGTTGTTGTTCAGTCATTTCATTCGTGTCTAACTCTTCATGACCTCATTTGGGATTTTCTTGGTAAAGATACTAGAGTGGTTTGCCATTTCTCTGTCTAGCTCATTTTAGAGATGAGAAAACTGAGACAACCAGGGTTAAGTGACACATAGCCACATAGTCTGAGGCCAGATTTGAACTCACAAAGATGAGTCTTCCTGACTCCAGTCCTGGGTGTTCTGTCCACTGCACCACCTAGCTCTGTGTGTGTATGTATACACACATAGGTGTATACATGCATGTGTATGTATATGTATATATGCAGTATATGTATATATGTGTGTGTAAATGTATGTGTATATAATCCCAAAAGTCTTAGAACAATTTTAAGCTTTAGTGGCTCAAAACTGCCTGAAGACTTTTGGGACATATTGTATTTGCTAACCACATCACGGCTTAGGGTGCTGCTGAGTCTCCTAAATGAGATTCTTAATCCCTGTAATGAGTTTAGGCTAATAATAAACATAGGAAAGCCTAAGTATATGAATCCTACCTATTGTCTAGATTATAATATGCAGTTGAATCATGAATGAGCTTACCTATTGGTATATCTCTATCTACCCCCCCATGCCTTTGCACTGACTGTCCTCCGTGTCTGTAATTAATTCATTCCCTCACATCTAGTTCATAGAATCCCTCTCTTCCTTCAAGCTACAACTAAAGCACCAAGCCTTTCCTGACCCTCCTCCAGTTTCTCACGTCCTCCCTTCCTAACTACCTTGCATTTATTCTCTGTGCACTCCTATGTGCACATGATGCACAACAGAATGTAAGAATCAGGATTTTTAGAATTGGGATTGTTTTCATTCTTCATATTTGTATTGTAAACGCCTAGCATACTGCCTAGTGCATGGGAGCAATTTCATAAATGCATATGATTACAGATTCAGATGCAGATATATACATACCTGAATATATAGACATATCTGTCCACATTGTTGTTGTTCGTCCTTCATTTCGAAAGAGGACCGATGACATCATGGGGCGATGTCTTGAATCCAGGGTGAATTGGATTTTAGTGAGGCAGAGTTGCACGAAGTTGTCAGCCTCACTCTCACTTCCAGAGTCATCGAAGCCCAGTAGAAGGACAAAATCAGGACAACTGGTGATGGCCCAGGATGAAGTGGATGACATTAGCGTCTTTCATGTCTGACCAAGCTGTAAGTGCTCCACAGCACCTCTTCAGCTGCGTTCACGGCTGTTGGAACAAATTGTTCTCATCTTCCCATTACGCCAGGGGGAAGTCCTCACATGCTTGGGGTAGACACCCTCTAACTCACTGACAGGTTTGAAGCTTGCTACTTACCCTCAACCTGGTTTAGCCTGTCTGCTGAGATGGTTTTACTGGGATGTTGCCACTGCCCATGCTACAGCTTCTTGGAACCACCAGTGAGAGTTGGGTGACAGGTAGGCACCAAAGGTGGATGAGCAGCCCTGAAAAGGGCTCGGCAAGCCCTCATATCAGAGGTGCTAGTCCTCCCTTAATACCTCATATGTGTGTGTATATTATATATGTGAGAGATATTTCAAATGGACAATAAGTCATACACAGGGAGCTAGGTGGCATAGTGGATAGAGCACTGGACTTGGAGTCAGGAAGACATAAGCTTAAATCCAATCTCAGATATTTACTAGCTGTGTGATCCTGAGCAAGTCACTTAACCTCTGTCTGCCTCAGTTTCCTCATCTATAAAATAGGGATAATAATAGGACTTGCCATTCAGAGTTGTGACAATAAAACAAGATATTTGTGAAGGACTTTGCAAATCATACGATGCTACATCGGTGCTAGTTGTTTTATGATTATTATCTCAGAAGTGAACAGGATAAGAAGGACGGGGTTGTCTTTGGGAAATTGCAACGCTCTTTTAATGACCCCAAGCTTTTCCCCCCAAAACAAAGGTCCCTCTTTGTAACATCAGTATTCTTCTGGAGTTGATGCATGGTTGAGAGATAGGCAACATTTGGAAAAAAACTTTGAAAAACTAAAATTGTGGTTCACACAAAGGGCAACAAAGAGCCATAGAATGGCTTGCAGCAAGCAGATTACAACACATTGCAAACAAGAAATTAGGAATGAGAAGCAGAGTGAATGGTGTTTTCAAAGAGATGAATGAGTAAAAACTAAGATAGGCTTATCATATGGTAAGAGTTCAGGATAGCCAGCAAACAGACCATGTGCTTCACTGGCACTCTCAAGATGTCAGAAAAAGGAAGACCCCCAGTAATTGGTGTAGTCCCTATGGTAAACTCATGCACAACAGTTGCACGAGATCAACAGACATGGATAGGCTGCAATCCGCAATACCCACATCGAGGAGGTCACAGGCACTTCTGAGTTTCTCGAGCACAAGAGATAGACTTTTCTGTACTCCTCCTACTACAGTAATGTCAGTTACTAGGCAGGGAACCAAGAAGAGCGTTCTAGGTCAAGTTCTGCTATTACTTAACTGAAACCTTGGGCATTAGTAACACTTATATTTGCATTCTTCACAAGATCTGTGATTTCATTGATGCAGGCATGCCCATCACTTAAGCAGATTGCGATGCCTTGGTCAATAGTTTTGGGAATTGCTGTGACCATAATTCACTCCCTAATGGCCAACTTTTTAGTGACGAACCTCTCTAATCTGATCCACAGAGGGCGATCTCTAGATAGACCACAGGCCTTTATTCCAAGGACTTACCAGAGATGACATTGCTATTGGCATAGCTTTCAAGAACCCAGGGTACCCCCTGCACCCATAGCAAGATGCTAGGGAAGCCTTTAATGAAGAAATAATGATAATTGTTATTGTTAGAATTATCTTTGGGTCTCCGTTCCTCCTCCTCCCTCAAATGGGGAGATTATACTGGATGACCTCTAAGGTCCCTTCTAGTTTTAACCTTCTCTAAGTCTCTAAGGACAATATCGGAATGTGCTATCTGTGATACATGAAGATGTTCCTGGCCAGTTGGTTTTTCGGTTTTCCAATCCAGATGGCTTCCTCCAATCCCCTTCTCTTGCCAGGTCCCCTTGTGACCACCAGCCCACAGCTAAGCAGCAGCTGGCCAGGAAAGCTCAGCGCTTGCCTCTCAATATCAAATCATTTCCTCATTTAGTTTCTTTTGCCAGGTTCAAGATACAAACAGTAATAATTAAAATAATCTTCTGTGGTATCTTTCAGCCTGAGAAATAGCTCTTCCCTCTCTTTACATAAACAAATTAGAAAACTAATACAAACATATATAGTTCTGTAAAGACAGAGAGGGAAAGCCTACCGTACAAGGCATCCAAGATATTTCATGAGTTATATTGTGTGCCAGGAAATGCTGCTGTTTCAATGTAATTATTTCAGTCATCCCACCCCCTGCTTCCCCACTGGACAGAGACTCTTCAGATGTGTACAGATTCTATTGTATGCACATGACCAGTGCTCAATAAGTGACAAATGCAATTATAATAATTAATAATTAATGTGGATAATACATAACCCCCCCACATAAACACACGAATAATGCCAGACAATGCCATGCAGCTGACCTGGACATTTCTCCAGACTTGCTGGAAGTTGCTTCCAAAGGTCACCTTGAATAGAAGATTGCAGCTGCCTATCAAAGAGAGATCATGGGTGAGAAAGCTTCATTTTCATCTCATTGCCTTCACATTTCAAATATTTGGAACCTTCTACAGACCACTGCTCTGAGATAGAAAGCCTCTTGTTTACAAAGTTGATAGAGGTCTGTAGTTCTCAGGAGCCCTGGGGGAGGGGGGAACCCCAGAATCATAATACTTCATTCAGCTGAAGTGCTTTCCTTATCAAAACACACACACACACACACACACACACACACACACACTCACTCAGACACACATACACACTTGAATTAAGTGAGATTTACATTCAGAACCTGCCTGTTGTCTGGGCCCCATTGGAACAGTGGAAAAAACCTTGAACCATGCCAAGTTGCTTATCCACGGCGAATTAGTGAACTCAAATTGGCAAATCCTTATCCAACAGTGGACCAGCCACAAAAATAAAAAACTCAAGCAGGTTATTAATATCCTAGCATGTCTTCCCAGGAGAAAGCTAATGTTGTTCTCTTTATCTCTTCCATGTTTTCCTTTTTTCCTGGCATTCTTTGATTTTATCACAATGCAGGTAATTCTACCCTATTTGATTAGAACTCACTCAGTTGCCTAAAGAATTTCAATCACCCGTTTGTTAAGTTGTTCCAATTGGCACCACCTCCTCCATGATTCTGATTAACTTCCAAACAGAGATTGAAACTAGAGTTCCTGGTTTGCAGATTAGTGTTGGTTTCCATTTCAGATTTTTCTTTTTACCCTGACTAGGCCTATGTCTAGGACACATACATGGCTCACAAGGTAGAGGGCCAGGCCCAGAATGAGGAAGACTTGAGTTCAAATGTGGCCTTAGACACTTACTGGTTATGGGATCTTGGGATCTGTTTGCCTCAGTTTCCTCATCTGTAAAATGAGCTGGAGAAGGAAATGGCAAACCACTCCAATATCTTTGCCAAGAAAACCCCAAATGGGGTCCCAAAGAGTTTGAAACGCCTGAATAACAACAAAGGTCTATGTCTTGAGCTGCAGGTTTTTCATGTATAAAATGAAGATAATCTCTAAGGTGCTAGCCTGTTTGAACTGTTCTAAGATCTGTGATCCTAGTGATAGTAAACTCTAAAGAAGAGTCAGTCCATTAAAAGTTGGTGGCATTAGACCAATGGATTATGGGGCTTGAAATAATGGTGACAGAATCAAAAATGATGACATGAATAAATAATCTGGGGAAATTTGGTAGCTAAATAAAGCAATAAACAAAAATTGTTCTACCTAAGTCCCTTTGATATATATGGATATAATATATATTTATTATCAGAGGGGGAAATATAAGTATAAACATTTTCTCACAAAGCTTACATTTATTCATATTGCACATGGTACACAGTTTGGGAAATCCTGCATTAGACAACCTCTACTCAATCAAGAGTGGTGCTACCAAGGGCGTACTGGAGGTCAGATTATTAAATTTTCAATGTGAGCATTTATGTCTCAGAAGTTGGTAAATGCTACAAATCAGCATTTGGTTTATTATTTTGTCAATTGTCTAGACTTAAGAAATTGATAGAGAAGACATCAATAATGTGGGTTAAATTTAAAAGTATGTTCTACGTACATTGCCTTCCTACCACAGAATGCCAGTTGTTAACCATTTACCAGCACACTCCTGGTAGAAATTGATTTTTTTTTTTTTAGGCAATTGGGGTTAAGTGACTTGCCCAGGGTCACACAGCTAGTAAGTGTCAAGGGTTTGGTCTGAGGCTGGATTTGAACTCAGGGCCTCCTGACTTCAGGGCAGATGCTCTACCCACTGCACCTCCTAGCTGCCCCTCGACATTTTTTTTTAAAGGATTTTTGGTTTAGCAGGGGTAAAGTTTATGATTTTTAAGATTTCTTCTGGTTCTCCTGGAATATTCTGATACATTCTGGAGAATAGCAAGTTAAAATTTCAAGCATAATTTTGCTGAATGCAACGTGCTGAATATTGTTGTTGTTTATCTTTTGTTCTCTAAGAGGACCATGGCATCAGGGAGGTGATGCCATGAGATGCAAATGATTTTGATTTAAGTAAGGGAGGGCTGTGCAAAGTCACCAGCCTCACTTTCTCCTCTGGAGCCATCTGGGTCCATTGGCTAGATACAGATCCAGACAACTGGAGACGGCCCTAGATGTAGTAGGAGACCTTGGCCTTTTCAAGCTAAGGTCTTTAACAGGTGCTGAATATAACCTAAGAGCATCAGCCTGGGAGTCAGGTTCTAATTCCATCTCTGCCTAACTTAATGTTTCTTGAAGTAACATTAGCAGCTAGGTGGCACCATGGTGCACAGAGCTCAGGAGTCAGGAAAACTCATCTTCCTGAGTTCAAATCCGGCCTCAGACACTTACTAACTGTGTGACCCTGGGCAAGTAACCTTGTTTGCCTCAGTTTCTTCATCTGTAAAATGAGGTGGAGAAGGAAATGGCAAACCAGTATCTCTGCCAAGAGAATGACCAAGTGAGGTCACAAAGAGTTGGACACAACTGAAAACAACTGAGCGAAAACATTATTATTCTTATCATTATGATCCTCTGTAGTCCCAAGAGAGGCCTGGTCCAGTTAACTCCATACTGGCTTTTATTCCAGAGCCCTATCTGTGGAATTGCAGTTATATCCACTCTTAACCCCAATCTAATGTTGAAGAAGGCCTGAAAGAACTCCCAATGACTGAAATGACTGAACAACAACAAAAAGTCACTTAACTTCTCTGAGACTCTGTTCCTTAACGCATCACCATTAAGTATTTATTTTGCAGGATAGGGACTGAATCTGTGATTTCATTGGAATAAGGGACTTCTCTATCAACACAGGTTGAACTTTCTTTGCATTTAACAGTCTCGGAAAGTTGCCTAGACTACTGAGAAGTGAAGTGACTTGCCCAAGGTCACACAAGCTAGCATGTGTCAAAGACAGGACTCAAAGCCATGTCTCTCCAGCTTCAAGACAAAACGAGCTCTGTTCAACTTCCAAACTGGGTCTCTTTGTTGCCATTAGTGAAATCAATTCGAATCCTAATCTGTAAAATGAAGATGATACTGGGATAGGTCCCACAGGGCTGCTGAAACAACAAAATGAAATAATGGATGTAAACTACTTTGCAAACCATAAAACTTTACATAAATAGAAGTTGTTATTATTAGAAATCATTTTTTCCAATGACTGTTACAGTTTCTCCATAAAAAACAAATCCACGATTTTCCCTTCAGAGGAAAATGTATACAACAAGCAAACGTTGGGGATTTATGGGAAATTGGGGTTTGACTGGCAGATAGCCATCAAAATAGTATTTGACAGAAAAGCTCAGTTAAACCCATCATTGATGCAAATGTTCTCTAAATAGCTATTGGGGTAAAAAAAACAGTTTCCTCATCTACATAGATGTTGTTGTACTTTTTGGTTCCGCTCCCACCCCCACCTGTAGGAAGTACTTTGTGTATATTTTGTCTATACTGTAAGCATTGTAGGGGGCTGGGAAAGAAGTCTTTTTTAACATATGGATTTCTTTAGGTTTTTTTTTTCCTCTCCTCTCTCAGGCTTCTGTTTTCCAGTGGATGTCGAAGGGATACTGCCATGGCTTTAACCCTTTTCCTGCCAGAACCATTAAAAAAAAGCATCCTCAACTTTAGTTGAGCTTTTTCTTTCACTGAATTCCAGACACATGATTTTAAAATGCCTACTGCTCGGCTATAAAGCACTCTAAGAAAACTCTACTTTTTGAGCTTCTTATGTACTTGACATCGAGTATTCTGAATGGTTCACTGTCATTGGCTGGATGGCATTGGTCTTTCAAGTTTTTTTCCCTTTTTTTTTTTAAAAGAGATTTTGTTCTTGTATCACATATATTTCGCCCAGTAAGCTGGCTTCTCTTCTCTGCGAGCCATTTCTTAAAACATAATCTTTTAATAGGAAAAAGGAGAAAAAACAGTAAAACCAATCAACACAGAAAAAAATGTCTGACTTATATGTTCTATAAAGAGCAAGATGGGGAAGAGGGGGAAATGACTCCTTTGCAGTCCAGTTTATTTTGTTTTTGTTTTGTTTTGTTTTTTACAAAGGGATATTCACTTCAAAGATATATCAAGAACAAAGGTTCAAATATTTCCCCCAACATCTGGGATGTAGGGGATGGGGGTAGTGGGGAAGAGAGACACTTATATGCCATCTCGGTCTCTGGAAAGAGGGTGCTCAGGCTTTAGTAGTTTTTCTATAGCTTTTGTCCGACCAAAGCCACTTCCAAATGTGGCATAGGGCAAACTCAACAGATGGACGTTTTTACATCTTTGCTACTGCTGGACTGAGTCAGGAAGGGTGCTCAGGACTTTATTCCTCACCATCTGGCTTCCAGTGAATACCAGCATGGATTCTACTCTGGGACTTCTGGGGAGCTCAGTCTCCTAACTTTTCAAAGGTCACAAGGTCATAGCTCTCTCCCAATCCCCTTCATATAAAAGTAGGACAAAACTAATGAAAAGAGGTTAAGAATAGGGCCAAAGTTGACCTTGGATGGGGAGGGCCCACAACCCTTACAGCATTCTCTGTCACTAGAATTCAGGGAGGCCAGAAATACCCAGACCACAAGTACCAAATTTATTCTTTATAATTTCATAAAATTCAGTTTCTATTGTTTTCCAGATTTTGTTCTTTTTATTCACATTGTAGTAGTCATTGTGTATCAGCTACTTCTAATCAGTAGAATTGGAAAAAACTCTGAAAAGATGATCCCTTACTGGGCAAATCTTCAGAGACAGTATGGTGAGTTTTTTGGTAGGATAGTAAAAAGTACACCCCAGAGATCTAAATTTTGTCACTGTGTGACCTCAGGAAAATCCCTTAACATTTTTAGGCCTCAATTTCCTCGTCTGAAAAACGAAAAGGTTAGTTGGACACCATGACCTGTAAGGTCCCATCTGGAACTAAAATTCCATTAATTTAAAGAAAACTCTAAATTTTATCTCCCCCCCAAAAAAAACACTTATTAAATGAACCCCCTCTGTGCAGAAAGAGTACTGTGTTGGATGCGGAGATGAAAGTCCAAATAATGCCATATTGCCTTGACCTCATAGTTTAGTGTCCAAAGACTGAATAAAGTAGAGTGATTAGGCTATAAGCAACAATTGTTATTCCAAATAAACCCTCGAAGAAATCTAAGAGTGGCCCACACTGCCACCCAAAACCAATTAATCTAACTAACAAAAGGCCCTGATACCTATATCAAAACACCTACCTCCTTGACTGAGTTACTGAACCAATCAATCAAAGGTATAAAATAGTGAAAGAGTTGGGAGGGAGTAAAGGGCTTCTAACTATTGGATGAAATCAGATGATGAAATATATTGGGAAAACATGAAAGAATTAGATTTACCTCTGGGTCTATATATGTCAGAGGAGGAAATTCCAGGAGGAGATGCAATTCCCACAATTGCTTTGAGAATTAAGCTTTGAAGAGCTAGGCCCCTGCTCCCATAACCAGAGCAAGGGAGAGAAGATGGGAGAGGGTCGAAGTGATCCCAGAGGGTGCACTGCATTCCTATCCCCTTTCTATTTGACCATATCATCAAAGAGACTAGACCTGGAATAAATAATTCACCTAGCAAGGCACCAAAAGAAGACAAAGTAGCTATGCTAAGGACAGGCAGCTTTAGGAAGTATGACCTCTTCAGGGTAGAGAATAGTGCAGCTTCAAGATTCTACAATGGTCCCAACCTTTGGTGCCCAGTACAGAGACACACACCCACTCCTCAAGGGAACTTCATGAGGACTCCGAAAAAAGAGGAAAGAACTTCTATCCAACCAAGAGCTCTGAGTTATCCCTTGTTCACATGTTGTCTCTAAACTTGGTCACATTTTCCCCTGGACTCTATGTACTTATGGAAATGTGCTTCAGACTTTTGGGGAGGAGCATTTTGTACCATCTCAGTAAATACCCCTTTCTAAAAGCTAATTATCTCTAGCTAATTGATAATCAACGGTGATCATGCCAGTGATTGAGGAAATTCCTCAAACCTTCCATTACTCCTAGAACCCTGAGAGATGAAGTAATCAACTGTCCACTGCAGTCTTAGCACTCACCAATGTGAGTGGGAATTGGGAGGAAGTAGCCCTTTATAGGTAAGAATTTATATGGTCCCATGAAATTAACTGGTGCTCACACCACACCTTCTTCCCCTACCCCCACCCCAAAGATTATTTACTCCAGGGTAAATGATAATGATGGTGGTTTGGGGAACAGAAAGATAAATAACAGTGATTCTGACCATAGCCATGCTTTCTGCCCCTTAGACACTATGCAGAGCACACCTTTGCATAGTTCAAAGCCTGAGAAGCGCACAGAGGGACTTTTTGAAAACTTTTTGATCAAGCGTAGATCTGCCGTAGCCCTTGCTCTTCTGGGCCATATTGGAGACAGAGAGAAGACAGTGGAAGGGTGACTCCCTGGGGGTCAGCACTGCATAGGTAAGTGAGATCCAAAGAGACCGTGCTGTGTAGGCAGGAGCAATGACTGTCAATGTGGGACCAGACGTTCAAGGACAGGAGAGAGAGACCTGCCATTGAGATGGGCAGCTTTAGCTAGGTTCAAAACAAAACCTCATCAGTGGGTGAGAAGGCTGGGAAACTGACCCACACCCCCTGCTACTCCCTATTTTCCCTTTATTTTACTATTCTAGACTAATACCCACAGTAAAGCCTCAGCCATCGACACGTCTCCTCCTACTTCCTTTCCGTAACCTACAGGTGCAAGAGAAGTTTCCAGATATAGTCGGGGAAGAGGACCTATATAGGATCACTGAGGCCATTTTCCTTGTATTTACGCTATGTTAAATTAAAGCACGTAGCTTCGGAAAGTTGATTGCTGGTGCATTCTAAAGGCAGAGAGTTATTTGGAGTGGGGGAAGAAATTCCAGATAAGAAATAAGAGATGTGACAAATGTTGCCTTTTTCTAGAATTTTCTAATAATTGGGGACCATATTTTGTTATCTCCTTGTCTGAATTCAGAATCCAGTCTACATGCCAGTGGTAGTGTTGTTGCTGTAGTTGTTGTTGTTGCAGAATTGCTCCTCTCCCCTCCCCGGACCCATGTACCCTGGGATGTGAGAGGCTCGTTCCATGTAAGTACCAGCCATAGTGCTTCTGCCTGCTATCGCTGTTGCTTGGAGTAGAGCACCACCTGGTGAGCTAATGATAGATTACACTCCTTCGCTGGTTAATGCAGTGACAACATAGCCTTCCTTAAGGAATACGCCTCATACCCCAATTTGAGTTGCCTGACTACTAAAGGGCCCAAGTGTCTCATGAGGTACCCACCAAGTAGCCCACACAGCCTAGAGTACTGTTATATCTGGAGGAAGGATTAGATCTATGATTTCATTGACATTGTGAACATTCTCTAAGGAAGCTCCCTCTATCAATTGAGATTGTGTGTGTTTGATGGGCTTCCTTCAAGAAACGCTTGATGACATGTAATGGAATGCCCAGTGCTCCACTTCAGAGTATGAATGTTTCCAGTCCACTAACCATGAAATGAAGAAGCCAAAGTAAAGAAACAGACTTGACTGGCTACTGAGTCAGAACTGGGAGTGCATACTAAAGACTCCCTCGGGGAGAAGTCAGTTCCTTTCCCCCTTGCTTGTTGTCCAGCATGTTGTGCTACTGCAGACTTCCGGATGGGCTTCAGACAGCTAAGGTGAGAGAGAATACACAGGAATGATTTTCATTGAGGAGAGCCCGCTGGTGCCATGATTTAAGCCCTCATTCCAGTGTGTTCACCCTGTATTAGCCGCCACTTCTTGATATTACCGCTCACTTAACCGACGAACATCAGTTGCTTTTACAAAGAGTTATTGACTGAGAAAATATAGCAAGAATGGACATACAAAACATTCCCTGAAGCACCCGGGGCATGCACTTTCTTATGCCATCTCCTTTCCTAAGGAGACTCAGCTCACGCTTAACTCAGCTACATGAAACCATTGCCCTACCAGGCTCGTTTCCCAATTAGAATTTGGCATAAAATTTGGATAGAATATCTTCCTTGCTCGTAGAATTCAGCGTGTTGGTTGCAGGGTCAATTCACTGAGACACTGGATACTGGTTGCTCCTTTGGGTTGAGCTGGCCACCTGTAAACTCCAGCCTCAACTAAGGCTCTCTGACCTCTGGGCTCATTCTCCTGGCCTTTCAAAGCTCACAGTATTATAGCTTAGTCCATTCTGTCTCCCATACTTCTTCACCTAAGGCAGGAAAGAAGAGATGCAATTGGGACAGAGGAAGAAACAAGTCATACACTTATGGTTCCATAACTTGGGTGGTGAGATTAGGCTACTGTTGGGCATTACCTTTCTCAATAACAGCAAGGTATGCACTCGTGGTTTTATACTAACTCCCAAGTGAGATCTCTTGAGCACCGGGAGGCCCACAGCAGCTTGTCCTACTTGGCCCATCTGGACAAGAAGCAAAAATTGGAGAATGAGTTGCTCCCATTATGTCTTTGGTATGCATTACCCAGTCTAAGGTCAGCAGCCAACCAAAAATCCATTTACCTACTCATGTTCTGAAGTGGATAGCAGGGCCTCTTCCAGGACACCTCCAAGACTGAGTCCTCAAATGGCCAATCCCTCGTCCGTACCCCATACATCAATGCTGATAATAGTGTCTACTTTGTTTACAACCTAGTATCTCTGATAAAAGTCTCTTTAAAATACACAGAGAACTGGGGGCAGCTAGGCTGGCACAGTGGATAGAGCACCGGCCCTGAAGTCAGGAGGACCTGAGTTCAAATTTGGCTTCAGACACATAACACTCACTAGCTGTGTGACTCTGGGTAAGTCACTTAACCCCAAATGCCTCACACACCCAAAAAAAAAAAAAACAGCTATGGAGTCTGAATTCAGATTGAAGCATACTATTGAGGCAGCTAGGTGGACACTTACTAGATGTGTGACCCTGGGCAAGTCACTTAACCCCAACTGCCTAAAAACAACAACGACAAAAAATATAGAGAACTGAGTCAAATTTATAAGGATACAAATCATTTCCCAATTGATAAATGGTCAAGTCATTCCCCAATTGATAAATGGTCAAAGGATATGAACAGGCAGTTTTCAAATAAAGAAATTAAAGCCATTTATAGTCACATGAAAAAATGTTCTACATCACTATTGATTGGAGAAATGCAAATCAAAACAACTCTGAGGTACCACATCACACCTATCAGACTGACTAACATAACAAAACAGGAAAATGATAAATGTTGGAAAAGATGTGGGAAAATTGGAACACCAATGCATTGTTGATGGAGTTGTGAATTGATCCAACCATTCTGGAGAGCAATTTGGAACTATGACCAAAGGGCTATAAAATTGTGCATGCCCTTTGATCCAGCAACACCACTGCTAGGTCTGTATCCCAAAGAGATAATAAAAATGGGAAAAGGATCTACATGTACAAAAATATTTAAAGCAGTTCTTTTTGTGGTGGCAAAGAACTGGAAATTGAGGGGATGTCCATCAATTGGGGAATGGCTGAACAAGTTGTGGTATATGAATGTAATGGAATACTATTGTTTCATAAGAAATGATAAGTGGGCAGATTTCAGAAAAACTGGAAAGACTTATAAGAACTGATGCTGAGCGAAGTGAGCAGAACCAGGAGAACATTATACACAGTAACAGCCACATTGTGAGATCACTAACTTTGATAGACTTATCTCTTCTTAGCAATGCAAGGATCTAAGACAACTCCAAAAGACTCATGATAGAAAATGCTATCCACATTCAGAGAAAGAATTCTGGAGTCTGAAAGCAGATGGAAGCATACTATTTGCTTTCTCTTTTTTTTTGTTTCTTCTTTCCTGATGTTTCTCCCATTGGCAATCTTATTCTTCTTTACAACATGACTAATGTGAAAATATGTTTAATATGAATGTATATGTAGAGCCCATGTTAATGTATATATAGAGCATGCTGTCTGGGAGAGGGGAGGAAGGGGATTTAGAAATCAAAATCTTACAAAAGTGAATGTTGAAAACTAAAAATAAATAAATAAATACTAAAAAAAATAGTGCAGGCTTTTGCAAAAAGGGGTCTTATAGAATTACCTGAGGGCACTAAAGGGTTAAAAAAAAAACCCCTGCTGTGAGACACACATACATTATATCTCAAAGCAGGACTTAAACCCAGGTCTTTCTGGCTCTCAGGCTGGCTCTCTATTCAGTAAGCTATGCTGCCATTCAGTGTCTTATTTCATATTGCTTAGACTAAATTTGTTAATGGCAGCTAAGCTATGTGGGAAACCCCCTCCTGCATGTTCCCCCACACACACCCTAACTTCCATGGTTCCTAGGAATGGAGTATGTTCCTAAGGGGAAGCAGGCACAGAATAGCAGCTGCTACACCAGAATTTGAATGTTCAGCCTCTCCACTTACACAGTCTTACCCAACATGGTTCAGGGAGGCTCCTGGTAATGATGAAATTTTGAAAGAAAAGTAGCCAAGATCTTGGGAGGACACATTCACCCTGAACACTAAGGGGTTGCTACATCAATTCAGAAGTTCTGGGAAGAAAACACATATCTGCTAAGAAAACCCACCTGTATGCAACATTTAGGCTTCACATATGATCAAATGTCCTGTTAGGTACTCCAAGAGCTAGGCTACCTCTGAGAAGCCATGGTGGCTGATATAATTAAGCGTTTTACTGATTACTCTTCTTCCTAAATCTGCAATCCAACCAAAATGCCCCTCTCTTTCTTCCTCAAACATGGCACCTGTGCCTGGAGTGCACTTCCTCCCCACCTCCACCACAAAGAATCCCTCTCGTCCTTTGGAACACCATTCACGTGCCATATTCTACACGAAGTTGTTTCATACTCTGTATTTGTGTCATGTAGCATATATGGCAGAATATTATTGATTAATGACTTTCTTACTTCGATGTTAAAGAACTTCCCTATTAACTGCTTCTCATAGAACTATTCAAAGTATGGCAAGGCAGCTAGGTGGCACAGTGGATAGAGCAGTAGCCCTGGAGTTGGGAGGACCTGAGTTCAAATCCAGCCTTGGACACTTACTAGCTGTGTGACCCTGGGCAAGTCACTTAATCCAGATTGCCTTCAAGAAAACAAAACAAAAGTATTGCTAAGTAAAACAAGCCCACATATTGGTTGTGAGTGACACTAAATAAATTTCTCATCCCTCATGATCTCTCTGGCAAGAAACCTCAAAACTTGATGGGCTTACCTGGCAGTCCTCTGAAGTCAAGACTGGGGATCACATTCTGATGCATCCATTTCCTTCAATATACTGTAGTGGAAAGAGCACTTGAAGTCAGGAAAGACCTGGGCAGGAATATGCTGGAGAGGATTGTTAAATTTTCAGTGTGAGCATTTACACCTTGATTTATTGTTTTGTTTATTGTCTAGTCAAGAAAGTGATGGAGAAAATGTTAATAATGCAGAATAAAATTTTGGGGGGGGGGGGCTGGCAATTGGGGTTAAGTGGACTTGCCCAGGGTCATACATTCAGCTAGTAAGTATATGAGACCAGATTTAATTCAGGTCCTCCTGACTCCAAGGCCAGTGCTCTGCTGTAACACCTAGCTGCCCCCCAGATTAAGCTTTTGTGGGTTTTGTTTTGTTTTTGGTGAGGCAATCAGGGTTAAGTGACTTGCCCAGGGTCACACAGCTACTAAGTGTCAAGTGTCTGAGACCACATTTGAACTCAGGTCCTCTGACTCCAGGGCCCGTGCTCTATCCACTGCACCACCTAGCTGTCCTCAGATTAAACTTTCAAAAGTGTATCTTGTACATTTTTTTTTCCAGAGAACCTGGTGTTAAACTGGTAAAATTTCCCAACACATTTCCTGGAACTGGATTTGAATCCCACCCACATTAGATGCTATATCTATATATGTATCTATATAGATATAGATACATCTCTGTATACCTAGATATCTATCTATCAGGGGTGAGGAGCCTGCAGCCTCGAGGCCACATGGCCTTCTAGTTCCTTGGGGTCAGCCTTTTGATGAGTCCAAGTTTTACAGAACAAATCCTTTTCTTAAGGGGATTTGTTCTGCGAAGTTTGGATTCAGTCAAAGGGCCACACTTGAGGACCTAGAGGGCCACATATGGCCTTGAGGCCACAGGTTCCCTATCCTTGATCTATCTGTCTATCTGTCTGTCTGTCTGTCTATAGATACAGATATAGAAATCTTTCTATCTATAGTTAGGTACCTTGGGCTAACCTTGCGCTAGTCACTTAGTCTTTCTAAGCTTCAATTTCCTCATCTGTTTTTTTAAAAAAAGGATAATACTCTAAACGTGTCAGTCAGAGGCCTTTTCTGAGGATCAGATGAAATAACGTATGCAAAGTGCTTTGTTACTTACTCCTGATAAAGCGGCTGTCTGCCCCACAGACTGTACCTTCTTTCCCCTTGCATGTCCTTAGGCACCAATGAGAGATAGAACACTTGTCAGAGGTCAAACTCAGACAAAACTTTTATTTTTTAAAAAAATATATTTATTTACTACTGGATAAAACTTTTCAAGGGGGCCAGACCCATTGCTTCTGAGCTGTCATTGTTATGCTATCAATCACACTGGAACAAATTTATGTTTTCAAAATAAGCATTATAGCAGAGCTGCCAGTAAATACGTTTAGCCTGTTTATCTCATGCATGAGGTCTCTGGAGCTATGCTGAGAAGGACTGGGGACTCCAAATAAGGGCGGGAGCCATTTTGACAAATTATGCTTTTTAAGGAAAAACAACCCTACCCCTAGATAAAAATGGGAACCCAGAAACACTAACAGACGTGCAAAGGTTGGGAGACAACCGGAAAGTATACAAACATGGCAGATTTGCCGTGACCTGTGTAGCTGACAGTTCAAACACTTCCCGGTGACATGCCCAGAAAGCAACTGTAGCCGTTGATTCAGTAGAGAAACATGGTACAAGTATATTGAATCCATTATGTAAAGTGTTTTAGCTTTATAGGCTTTAAAGAGCCATGTCAGGGTCAACTGTTATTTTTTGGGTTAGTTACTGGCCCCTTCTTTGGTTATGAACACTCTACAGTTTGGTGGGCTATAATGCTAGTGTGAACTCATAGGAGATATATAATATACATAAGTATATGTATATATATACACATATATACATACATATATATACTATACATGCCTACACACACATGCACATATAGACATGCATATATACCCATACGCACATACATATATACACTATACATGCCTATATACATATGCACATATATACATGCGTGTATACCTATACACATACCTATACACACATATACATAGACACACATATATACCATGCATATATGTGTCTATACACACATACATACATACACATATACATGCCTGTATATATATGCGCATATACACAGATATATACCAACATCTAAGAAACTGAAGCTTAGACACATTAAGTTACCTTCCCAAGGGCACATGGGTTGAAAGTAATAGAGTCTGGCTTTGAACCCAGGTCCTCTGACTTCAAATCTACTGTTCTTTCAATGATGCCAACTATTCTGGCAGAGACTAATGAAACAACCTTAATGATCCAACCTTAGTACTTAAATAAGGAACTGCCATTCAGAGGAACCAAGGCAAGTCCCAAAGCTACTCCTTCTTCCACAAGCCTGTTGGCCAAAATAGTTGTCATGTATCATCCCTGAGACTTGCTGATAGGTGTAAAGTAAGATAGGAGGGAAAGAGAAAAGAAGGGATAGATTTTCTCTGTCTTACTTTAGCTGCAAATTTTCTAGGCTCTACAACCATGACAATTGATTTATTTTTCATTTAATACAGATTTACTCTGTGCAGCTTTGAACTCTCTCTACCTGAGAATGGGGAATTTTCACTTTAGCAAAGCAAACGCTCAATAAATACGACTGGATATGAAATTTGTTAATCTGCACTTCCCCTGTTTGGAGATAACCAGGTTTTCTGCTGCTCCATTTGACATATCTCCAACATTTAGAATTTCAATGTTAATCTGAAATGATAAATAATCAAAGCCCATAACCCATTTTCTTTTCAAAACTTAGAAGTAACATTAAAAAACAAAACAAACAAAAAAACATCAGTTTTTAAATTTCCCAAAGAGTTAGTCAGGAATCCCTAGAGAAATCTAAGCAGATCTATTATGTTGACCATAAAGGATGCTCCCACCCCAGGAAAGAAAAGGGATTTTCCAAGACTAGAAAGTAAATTGCCAAGTCTAATGGATTCATTGTGTGACCAAATCATTGTATTATTTCTCATGTTTGAGGATATATGCACATTTCATGGGTAGGCTCACTGGATGCATCAATACTCCTGCTTTTACAGCTGTTGACTGTTCTAGTATCTAAGGTCAAGCCTGCCAAAGGTAGAGCCCAGCAGCTCTTCACAGAATTGAGCCAAAGATATGAATGGATAAAAGAATTTTTTTGCTGATATTATCCTAATACTTCAAGAACTCTTTCCACCCTGCCCCAGGGTGGAAAAGTGCCTGATGAGAGGAATGGAAGAAAGGAGAAAAAAATCTCTCCAGCTCATGATGGGAGGTGGAGAGGATTAAGGGATGGTAGTAGAGGATGAAAAGTTCTTAAGGGTCTGGAAAGCATGAGATGGTTCAATGAGGTAGGATCATAGGATTTAGAGCCTGAAGGGACTTGAAGGGATCCTCTAATTCAATCACCTCATATTAAAGATGAGGAACCTGGTGCCCAGAGAGATGCAATGACCTTGGCCTTCCTCTACAGAAGCCAGAAGGTGCCCTAGCATTAAGTTTACACTGCCAAGCTGCCCCTCTCATGTTTTCTCCAGTTTCGTCCTTCCTTTTTAACCTTCACGACTCTGCTTCTTCTGACTCCTTAGTGACCATTACTTGTACTCACTCCAAGGAAAATATAGTCTTTTATCCTGGCACTTTTCTTATACTATATATCCAGAAAGCTCTACTTTCATCTCACTATAACTTAAATATCAAATATAAGCTGGCGTTCAAGGCAATTCCCAAACTACTGTATTCTCCCATCCCATTTCCCTCCTCAGAAGCTTTTGACTCAGAAGCCCTGCTAATCTGTTTAGACACAACTTGTTCATTTCTATGGCCAAGTCTTTGAACATGCCATTCCCTCAGCCTGGAATGTTCTCCCCCTCTTCTTTTCAATCCATATCCTCACCTCCTTCAAATTCCAAATCAAATCAAGATTCCAAGAGATCTCCCATGCCCTGAGAACAAAATAATGGCTGCTAGAAGCAGACGCTTTGATCTCTGTTCAAGAATGTGCTTCGTACCAAGATGTGGGAAAGGTGGGAAACACAAGGCAGATCCAAATCTCAAGTGCCTCTTTGGTCAAGAAAACAGGAATTGCAGTAGGATTTTCTTATTCTGAAACAAGAGTAAAAGGCACTATCTTGGAAGAAAAGTCCCTAATGGAAGATTTGGTCAGAATTAGATCTAAGAAACAGATCACTGGAACTAAAATGATTTTTTGCTGGTCTTAAAAAGGAGGGAAAAGGTCACTGTCCCACTTGGCTTCCCCAAATATGTTAAAATTTGCTCTAGTTGATAAGCTCTTTTATGAATTGTCCTTAGTTAATACATCTAACTAATAATAAGTCATATTTTTTCTTTTTTTATTATTAATTTATTTTTAGTTTTCAACAATCACTTCCATAAGCTTTTGAGTTTTACATTTTCTCCCCCTCCCTCCCCACCTTCCTCCCCAAAAAGGCATGCAATCTGATATAGGCTACATATGTATATTCCTATTAAACATATTTTCACATTAGTCATGTCGTAAAGAAGAATTTAGAACCAATAGGAGGAACCACAAGAAAGAAGAAACAAAACAGAAGAAAAAAAAAAGAGCAAATAGTATGCTTCGATCTGCATTCAGATTCCATAGTTCTTTTTCTGCATGTGGATAGCATTTTCCATCATGAGACTGTTGGAGATGTCTTAGATCCTTGCATTGCTGAGGAGAGCTAAGTTTATTAAAGTCAGTCATCGCACAATGTAGCTGTTTCTGTGTACGGCGTTCTCCTGGTTCTGCTCACTTCACTCAGCATCAGTCCATACAAGTCTTTCCAGGTTTTTCTGAATAAGTCATATTTATATTGCACTGTGAGGTTTGCAAAGCACTTTCCTCATAATTATCTCTAAGGAAATTCTGAGAATCTAGACAACCTCTTCATGGTCACACAGCTTGTAGGCATCTAAGGTAGGATTCGAACCCAGGTCTCTTGAACCTGAACACTTCTTCCTTGATACCACATTATCTCTCAATCTGATTATAAATTCCTTAAGAACAGGAATCATGTCTTCAATATCAGTGGTATCCTGACCACAAGCCCTCTACAGTCCTCTGAACTTGGTGAGTTCAGGTAACAGAAGTCAACTGATTTTCAAAGTTAGCCACTCTGGGAATTTTTGCCTAGGAAGCTCAACAGTTTCTATGAAATTGTTTCCATTCCCCAACATCAATTTGAATACTGATTAAGTAGGGGTTTTGAAAATAATGACACCTAAATATTAGAAAGGGAAATCAGGAAACACCTCTGTTCCTTCTTAGACTGCTCCTTTTCCTATCAAGTTGTCATTTGGGATGTGCAAAGGAAAGGAAAAGAAATGTCTGAGAGCCACAAACGAAAAACGCAGCAGCTTAGGAGGGTTCATTACACCTGGAAATGAGATAGACAATCCGAAAGCAGGAATCACTGTCTGTCTTCAGAGCAGAGGAGAGCTCACCCAGAATAACAATTTCAGGCTAAATCTCAAAGGCCGCTAGCAGGCAGATGGGGAGCTAGAGCCAGCCCCAGAACAAACACAAAATAAAGTCAATTGATCAACAAGCATTTATAAAGCACTTACTACGTGCCCGGCATGGTGCTAAGCACTGGGGGGATACAAAGAAAGACAAAAGGACAGCCTTCAAAGAGCTTGCTTTAGAATAGGGCAGACCAAGGGTGCAGCTAGGTGGCACAGTGGATGGAGCACCGGCCCTGGAGTCAGGAGGACCTGAATTCAAATCCAGCCTTAGACCAAACACTTGACAGGGCCGACCAAGGGAAAATTACTTAGGTACAAATGAGATGTATGCGGAGTAGATGAAAAGCAACCTCATAGGGGGAGGCACCAAGCAACAAATGCAACTGGTTTTGAATTCAGGTTACATTTTCATAGTGATGCTCAAAACTCTGAGAAAAAGACAAATAAAATAAAAAGAAGAGGTCTAAGAAAGAATTTAGAGCTGGCCGCTGATCCCCTATGTGACTTCTCCAGACCTTGAATTTCCTCATCCGTAAAATATAATTTTATTTTGGATTATGGTTCCAGTTCAGTCATTTTCAGCCATGTCTAGCTCTTTGTGACCCTATTTGGGGTTTTCTTGGCAAAGACCCTGGAATGGTTTGCCATTTCTTTCTCTGGCTCATTTTATAGATGAGGAAATTGAGGCAAACGGGATTAAGTGACTTACCCAGGCTCACACAACTAGTAAGTGTCTGGGGCTAGATTTGAACATCAGAAGATAAGACTTCCTGACTCCAGGCCCAGTGCCCTATCTACTGTACCACCTATTTGCCCTCAATATGGTTCCAATAACTGCATCCAAATTGGAAAGGGTCGCTTAATAAACCCTCTACATTCCTTTTCTGCTAAGATACACAGATGACATTTTGGAAAGGTGTGGCTTATGTATATGCTTGAAAAATAAGAAGGAAAGCCTGTGGTATTTAATAAAATCAGGACTCATTACATGCTTTAGGCAGACAACAGTGCCTTCTGAGTTATATTTCCCTTCCTGTACTGTCACATAGCATTTTCCCAGTGTGAGATGTGGTTGGTTTTTTGTTTTTTTCCCATCAGTTCAAGTAAAGCTTCTCTTGGGGCCTTCAGTTTCCAACAACTTTCATTTGGTGAAAGAATGATAATACCTGAATCTTGAAAAGTTACAAGATACAAGGGAAAGAAAAGACAAAAGAGCTATTAGGCAGACTTCTTGAAGAACCAATTAAAAAAAACCGTCACAAAAATGGCTGGAAGCAGCTTTATCCTGAAAATCTGGGACTGTGAGCCTTTGAGTTGTCAAGATAATTGAGGAAAAGCAATTTCCTAAATGATAATGAACTAAAGTGGAAGAAATGGATTTCTTTAGCACTGGAAACAGGTTGTACCGAAATATCAAATTTAGGGAGATCCCAGTGAGACAGCTTGACATGTGTAGCTCTGGGACTTGAAAAAATGGCATCCCACACATCAAATTCTGTTACAGAAATCAGAATGAAACTCGTCTAAAAAAAGCCCTCCCTATTTACCCAGTCCCAGAAGAAGGTGTGGCCAGGAGTAATGAGGTCAATTCAACCTCATGAAAGGATAAGGCCTTTGTTCCGAATCTCCTTGATGGGCATAGACAAGGTATCCTTGCTGGCCCATAACTCTAAACTTTGAACCTTTGAAACCCTTGAACTAGGACTTTAAAAGGGAGCAGATTGGACTTGAGTCCCTAGGAGTCTATCCTCAGTAAGGTTTCAAAAGTATCAAAAGGTATCCAAAGCAAGGATATTTGTCTCCATCAAGGAGACTCAGCAAAATCCCAAATGTGGCACCAGTGAAAAGCCTGGTGCCCATCTAGGAGACACAACCAAAGTCAGAACAAAGGCCTTATCTTTAAGCCGATGAAGCTGATCAGATTCCTCCTGGTCATACCTTGCGTATCCCTTTAATACTAGAAGTTCTCCCAATGCACATTGTTGTTGTCATCGTTTGTGACCCCCGTGGATCAGACCGTCCGTGGGGTTTTCTTGGCAAAGATACTGGAGTAGTTTGCAATTTTCCTTTGCCAGTGGATTAAGGCAAACAGAGTCTAAGTGTTCACAAGGTCACATAGCTAGTAAGTTGTCTGAGGCTGGATTTGAACTCAGGTCCTCCTGACTCCAGGCCCAGCACTCTAACCACTGAGACACCTAGCTGCCTCCTAGGCAAATACAGGTTAAGAGATTTGACCAAAGTTGTTGTTGTTCAGTTGTTTCAGTCGTGTCCAACTCTTCGTGACCCTATTTGGGGTTTTCTTGGCAAGGAGACTGGATTGGTTTGCCATTTCCTTCTCCAGCTCATTTTACAGATGAGGAAACTGAGGCAAACAGGGTTAAGGAGCTTGCCCAAGGTCACACAGGTAATAAGTGTCTGAGGCCAGATTTGAGCTCAGGTCTTCCTGACTCCAGGCTCAGAGCTCTATCCACTGAGCCACCTGGCTGCCCCATCTGACACAGAGTAGATGCCTATTAAATACTTGTTGATTGATTCAGCCAGTGGGAACTGCCTGCTATAAACAGCTCATCCTTCCTTTAAGGAGAGCTCTGAGGCAGTCCATAGGCAGGGAAGGGGATACTCAGTTACAGAACAGGGAAACCATTTGATTAAGACTCTCCCTAGAGGATATAATATTAAACCTCTTGATTTTTCAATCAATCAATGAACCAGCATTTATTAATGGAACCAAACACTGTGCTAGGTGCTGGGGATTCAAAGACAAAAATAAAATGATCCTTACCTTCAAGGGGCTTATATTCTAACAGGGGAGACAAAAATATACACAAATACAGAGCCTTCAGAAGGCTACAATCAGTCAAAGGAGTTTGTCCTATATCAGATTGCATGCAGTCTTGGGGAGGGAGGGGGAGAAAAATTTAAAACTCAAAAGCTTATGGAAGTGATTGTTCATAAATCCAAATAAATTTTTTAAAAAAAGAAAAAAAGGAGTTTGTCAAGGAAAGACCAAGTGGATAAAGAATATCTACCATCCGTTTTTTTAATATGCATCTAAATGGACACCCAAATGGGTCATCCAACAGACAGACAATGAGATGAACCCAGAGTTGAAAGGAAGGAGGAGAGAGTGGGCTGCATTGCTTTTGGGAATTTGAAAAGCACTTTTACTGATGCCAGACTTTGCACAAGAACGAAGGCCCATCTTTTCTGAATTCCTCCTTCTTTGAGAAATTACAAGAATAGATAGGCTGGTCATGAGGTGAGAGTGAAGGATGATGGCTGGATGACCAGATTGTTCCACTGGAATCTCAGATTTCTCTGTGGTGAACTTCCAGGAGAACATGGAAGAAAGTCATCTGGAATAGGAGTTTCTTTTAAAAATGGGGGAGAGAAAACACTAGTATCTAGGGGGAATCAGGACCGGTTTCATGTAAAAGGTAACATGAGCAGAGTTCTGAAGGAAAAAAGGGAATTCTTAGAAGTGAAAGTGAGGTGGGAGTGCTTTCAATGCATGGGAGACGGTGTAATGGGATGGAGGCAGAAAATGGGTCGTCCAGTGTGAGTAACAGCAAGAAGGCCCAGTTTGGTCAATCAATCAATCAATGAACAATTATTAGGCACCTACTACATGCCAGACACTGCTAAATGCCAGGGATACAAAAACAGACAAAAGAGTGCCCCTGCCCTAAATGGTGGCACACACAGAGTGCAAGACAAGTTGTATTGTTTAGCAGGACTGGAAAGGCAGATTGAAGTCATGTAGTGAAGGACTTTAAAAGCCAAACAGAGGAGCTTATATTTGATCCTAAGTTTGAGAACTCTTAAATGAATGGCATCTCTTCCAGTATTCTACCTTCGTAATCTCACAAATAGGTTAGCATTCCAAGCTTCACTTCCAAAGAAAGCAATGTCCCAATTAAAAAAAAGAAAAGAAAGAAAAAAAAAAACACACACCCAGTTTTATTTCCCCTACTATCAAGAATATCCCTTTTTATTTTCTCTGAATTAGGTGTGGTTTGTGATTGGAGCCTAGGGGAAGGAATTCTGGGCAAGGAGCCAGGGAAAATCAGGCTTTGGCTCTAACTCTGACTCTGGTTCTGCCATCAAGACAATCAATGTGACCTTAAATAGGACCCAGCCTCAATTCCCCACTCTGTAAACAGCTATAACAATGCATGTTGCAGCTGACCGCTGATGGGGTGGGGATAAGGGAATGCTGTTTGGGGAACATATATTCACTGCTATGGGATATGTATGCTCTTACTCTTTCTATTAAAAAAAAAAGAGCAGGGAAGTAATAGAAGAAAGACAGAGTGTAGAAAACATGCTATAGAAAACAAATCAAATTTGGGAGCCATTCTTGTTACCATATCAGAAAAATCATTCCAACCCACACAAAACACAAATATAGAAAGGAAACAAAAACGGAAATGAGAGGTGGAGGAGAGACTTCACTTCAGAAAGTAATAAAGACTGCTATTCTCCACCTCCACCCTCCTTTTCCTATTCCTTTCCTTATCTCCCTCTGCCTCTCATCTCTCTGTCCTGTGTGTTCTATCTATAGATGGACCCCGTATTGAATGCCACAAAATAGGCTACTTTTTACTTCTCAAAGGAATTCAATAAAAATGAAATACATTAAAAGCCATGCTTATAGATTTTTTATTAAGATCCTTTTCGACTAGGTTTTAAAAAGATTCTCTGATGTTGGGAGAAGTGGAAGAACTAGTGTATACTTATTGGAGGTTCCAAGATGTAAGAAAACAAAGCTGGATTGTCTACACAAATAGTTTCCCAGCCAAAAATAAGAAGCCAGCCTTTTGCAGGAGCCCTACTTATGATCATGCTTCCTTAGCGGACTCTTGTTACTATGAGTGAGCCTTGACCAGTTTGGATACTGAGGAGGCATCCCCCAAAGGTTAGAGACTTTTCAAGAATTTTTCATGGACATATATGTTTTTTGGACATGGCCGATGTCTTAATTTGCTTTGTGCAACCATACATATTTTTTTAATAAGGATTTTGTTTTTCTTTTGTTCCCCCCTCCCACTCCCAGCGTTAGGATGGAAGTGGGAGGGTATAATGGGAATGCTTAACTCAGGCCATTACCCAAGTTTGATATTGGAACGAAATGAGACACAACCTGCACTAGTAGATCGTTAGTTAACAAAAGGAGATTTACTTAATCTTAGCATAGAAAGGATATTTAAGAAGTATATTGCAGCACTTAGCTTGAGTAGATGTGGTCCTCATCTTCATATGGAAATGCATCTGGTTAGCAGGGCAAGGTGTGGCAACTTGTGAGGTCTTGGGATATCTGCCACGTTTAACAGGCCCTGACTCTATGTGACTGGGTCTTTTTATGCCCATAGGTGATGAAGAAGCCATGTCACTAAAACCAAAGGTTACAGGTGGCTGCTTCCAGGGAAGCCAAGGTGAGCCTTAGCTCCCTAGCTCAGTCAAGCCCCAGGGACAACACTAGTCTAACTATCATGGAAGAGGGTTAAATAGTGGTCCCACCAGAGAGAGACACACACATACACACAGAGAAAGTACCTTTTTGCTCATTAAAAAGATTAAATGTTTAAAAAGTAATTTCTCATGAATGCACTTTTTTTTTTTAAAGCAGCAATAGACAGGGGAAAGTTTGTGTGGACTGATGGACCTGGTTGTCTATAGAAAATTAGATAAATGGAGATTGGGATGGAAGATGTACCCCTAATGCATATGTAGCCTCAGCAATTGAGAGGTCTCAAAATATTACAGGTACTAAATCTATGGTGAGGGGAAGGACCGTAGTGAAGGTTATGGCACTTTATTCTTCCAATGTTTCTATTCAGTAAAGGTAAACAGTTAAGTCTAAGTGGCTCTAGTGTGGTATCGTGGGGAAAGTAACGGATCTGGAATTAGGATATTAGAATACCAGGTTTGCTATTTACTAGCTCTATGAATCTGGGCAAGTCCACTTTAATTCTCTGGGCTTTGGTTTCCTCAGCTAGAAATGAGAGAGGCAGTTAGTTAGGTGGCTGCAGTGGATAGAGCACCAACCTTGAAGTCAGGAAGACCTGATTTCACACCCAGACCCAGGAACTTACTAGCTGTATGATTTAGGCAAGTCACTTAACCTCTCCACTTCAGTTTCCCCATCTATGAAATGGACAGGTTGGATTTGATAGCCTCTAAGTTTCTTTCAAGCACTGAATCTGTGATCCTGTGAGTCTGATGACTTACCTGACCTCCAGAATTCCTTCTAGTTCTATATCCTACGAAACTTTTGCTATGTGATAAACTGTGCTTTTACTATAACAGACTGGTAGAAGCATTCAAATATATGACTATATGGAGGAAAAACACTGCCAGCGAAATAACAAGTAAGACACATAAAACATCCTCCCCCCTCACCCCCAACTAATTCCTCAACAAAACTAATCACAGGAGGGGGAGAAAAGCAAACAAAAAATCCATCACAAATCTTGGAAACAATTAAGTAAAACATTTGCGGGTGGGGTGGGCACACAGGATCTGGACCTGCAACTTCATCCATGTGGGTAGCTCTCAGAATGGAAATTCCCTTCGATAAAAACCATAACTAAGAATTTGGGGGCTGAAGGCAAATAACAAATTCCTGCCTAGGAGGCAAAAATAAGAAAACCCAGGTATATCCTGAGCAACAACCCACTCCCCAAACCCAAGGGGAAAACTTTAGGCTATTGGGTTTTGTTAGTTTGGTTTGCTTGCTTTTGAGATTGGATTTCCCTCTTTTGTCCAGACTGGAAGTGCAGGAGCCATTCATAGGCTCCACTCCAATACTGATAAGCAAAGAAGCTGTGATCTGTTGCATTTTGATGATCTAGGCCGGTTCGCTCGTCTCAGGTAGCCTAATGGCCTTTGGCTCCCACGGGGCTCACCATGTTTGTAGCTTTGGTCCTATTCTGTTTGGTTCAGAACTCTGGAGCTCAAGAGAATTCATCGGCCTCAGCCTCCAGCTAGCAGGAGTTACAGTCCTGAGCCATCATGCCTTGCTAGGCTACTGTTTTAACTAATTATTCTTGAAGCTAGGGCCCTACAATAGTTATTTGTTCACATTTGCCTACAAAGAAGTCTGATTACAGTGGGAAAGACAGTGAGCAGTGAGCCCTTCAGTAAAAAGACCACTTTCCTATGACTGCCTCACTTACTTCAATAGGTGATCTTACAGATATGGGTACTTCCTCCCAAAACTCCAGGTGAAACCCATCCATGCTTTCTCCTTCTGTGTGAACTTTGTCCAAGCCCTCCCAAAAATCATCTACCCAACATTTAAGAGGCCTTCCTCTGGATTTCTTAATACCAGTGCCTCCACAGCTGTCCTTGAATTATCCCTCATTCACATGATATGCCCAGCTTGTCTCTTTTTTCCAGTCACATATATGTATGATAATGTCCTTTGGACAATTTATTTTTTTTTCCAGTTTTCTGTATACAGAACTAGACAAACATCAACTGACATGAACATTTCACTATATAAAGAACAGAAAATGAAGGTTGTATATAAAACTGTAGAATTCTATTCATGGTTTTTAAAAGCGATTTTTAAAGTTAACATGGTAGTAATAAAATTGCCCTGCTTATCTATATCCACTTCTGAACTTCCTTCTTCTTGTATCTTTCCTCTTGTATTTATACCATTTTTCCGGTGCAAATCTTTGCTGGTAACATGTTGCAGTCTACTGATAACCTACCACATGGCCTTTCCATGGCTCTTGGACCAAGGAAGCCCCTAGTATATATGGATCACCAGAATCTGACCCTATTCACCATAAGAACCAGTTAGGGCAGGCAAGTCAGCCTAGCTAAAGCAGCATGGCACCCTGAGGAAGAGACAGGAGGTAGTATGTGCTAGGCAAGTCAGGTGACCACATTCACCACCTTGACTGATGGAGATAGCCCTGAACTCAAGGGCATTGGGAATAGCTAAGCTTCCAGACCAATGCTCTCAGTCATCATCCTAGAAAGCAAGCCCTGTGGAGATTTAGCCCAGCAATTACTCTTAAAGGTTCTACAGCCACAGCTATTGAAGACCCAGAAAAGAAAGTCCTTGCCATTAAAGTCCTTGGCCCTGACAAATAGTTCAACATCAGACCCTGATGTGATTTTATCAGTGGGAATGACATTAAGGAAGAGGCATCACTGTCTACTTTGCTGATGTGCCCTAAGGACCAGGGGACCTTCTCATCTAACTCGCAGTTGAAACCTTCCATAGGTGGGATCTCCCCCATTAGACTGTGAGCTCATTGAAAGCAAGGGATGTCTTACTTTCCTATTTGTATCCCCAGCTCTTGGCCAGTGCTTTGCACATGGTAAGCATTTAATAAATGCTTCATTCACTCATTCATTCAGAAGTTACAGAATCATCCTGGCACCTGAGCAGAAGGTGCTCAGGTGAAGTTACCCAGCTCTCTTTGGTTTTAAGAGATATGTTGCCACCAACTGTCGACTCCATTCCATCCTTGGTGGCAACTGCTCACCCCTTTAGTCTAGGTTAGTAATGGTTGGTGCACATTGTCCAGTCAGAATCTAAGGTCTCAAGTGCCCACCCACTGGAAAAGCTCTACCTTACTCCCTGACTTGTTTGCATTGCAATGAACCCTAATCACTTAGCCTTGGTAACATAAAGTTAATTGCATAAGCATGGTATTTGACAGTATGTAACTTCTTTATTCATGACCACAGAAGCAATAAAGTAAATGACAACAACTACTGCCTGAGTCACTAACCCACACCTTCTCCTAGACCCAGGCCACCCACAGCCCCTCTTTCCATGCTCCAAACCCAAGCACAAGAAAGCCACATCCACCAAGAGCGAGCAAACATCCCAAATGTTAGATTTAGCTGGAAGATCAATCCTGCAAGGCCAAGGGAATACAAATTATTATTTTCATTTTGCAGATTGGAAAATAGATTCAAGTTAAATGACTTGTCCAAGGTCAAACACAACTACTAATAGGCAGACGGGAACTGAAACTTAAGTCTTCAAACCTAAGGCCAGTTAGTAGTCTTTCCACTATATCAGACTTCCAATCCAAGGGAAAGAAATCCAGACCAGGTGCACTCTCTTAAACATCTAGCTCCGGTCTGCACTTGGGTCTTCTACCACCATTATTGAAGCTTATGTTGAAGCAGGAGGCTTAGGGAACTTCCCAGCTTCCCATTCAAGAGCAGTAGGTTCATGTCACTAAATCGGAAATAGTCTCAGAGGGAAGGCAGGAAGAAAAAGAAGGGCCTGCAAAGGCTTCTTGCAGAAGATGGGCCTTTAGCTGAATCTTGAGGGGAGCAAGGGAAGGTAGGAGTTGGAGATGAGGAGGAAGAGCATTCTAGGCCTGGGGAACATCCAGTGAAAATTGTCAGAATTAGGAAACCAAGTTCAGAAGGTAGTATCTGTAATCTCCATAAGAATAACTGATATAAATTTGTATGGTGATATAAAGTTTGCCAAGTATTTTAAATTTATTAGCTCACTTGAGCCTCACACAAACCCCTGAGGTAGGTACCACATGTATTGTTCACATTTTACAGATGGGGAGACTGAGGCTCAGAGGTTAAGTGACCTCTACTATCACACAAAGAGGAAGTGTCAAAGACAGATCTGCTTAAATCCAGGTCTAGGACTCTAACCCCTATATTTTCTTGCCTCTCCATTAAAAATAATAATAATAACAATCCTTCTTTGATCCTTGGGAAAAGGGTGACTACATAACCTCCCTTGGTAACCCCCTACAATGTTTCATAGCCCTGGCAGTTAATTTTTCTAATCAAAAATCGATAATGCGCACATTCCGTGCTGCCGCCGAACTGGACTGCTTGTGGTTGCCTAAATTCAGCACAGGCTGGCCCCCAACCCCCCCTTCCTTACTTCTGCCACTTTTAATAGGTAGCTTCCCTACAAGCTCAGCTCAGGTGCTGCCTCCTATGGGAAGCGTTCCCAGGCTCCGGTGATCTTTCTCTTCTCAAATTATCATGCATTTACTTACCTGTGCAAATGTTGAGACGTCTCAGTAGAATGAAAGCTCCTTTAAGATTGGTTTTTGTTTTCTCTATGTATACCCAGCTGCTGGCCTGGTGCTGGCGCATGGCATGGGCTTAATAAATGCTTGTTGAATTGAATTATATTTTTAGTACTTTTTTATATCAAAACTTTATCCCAGCCAGAGTCTTCTGGCATCACGATTTCAACGTAAAAACTGCTCTGAGGCTGAGGCAACTCTCCCAATACCTGGGGAGTGCAAGCTCCCTGTGGGCAGGAACTGGTTTTTGTCTTTATATGGCCAGTGCCTCATAAGGTGCTGATGGGGATGGGATCTGGACCCCAAAAAAGAAAAGGCCCTGGATAGGGGCAACTAGGTGGCGCAGTGGATATAGCACCGGACCCGAAGTAAGGAGGACCTGAGTTCAAATGCGGCCTCAGACCAAACACTTGACACTTACTAGCTGTGTGACTCTGGGCAAGTCACTTAACCCCAATTGCCTAAAAAAAAAGAAAAGGCCCTGGACTTCCCAAGTGGCCCAGGTCCCTGGCCTTTCCCTAAGGCTCATCTCATATAATACTTTTAAGGGTCCTTGCATTGTGACTTCGACCCTGCCCCAAACTCCAATTCTCTGTTACCTCTAACCCAGCCCAGGCCTCATCATCTGCCCCTGGCCCCACCCTAGACCATGACTCCTTAATTCCATCTGGACCCCGTTCCACAAGGCCCAGGTCCAGGTCAATTACCTGGGGCACCAGGTCCTTCAGGCTCCTCTTCCATTACCTCCCAGTCACCCCAAGTACCGGCCACACTATAAAAAGCTCAATTTGGGCTACCAAATTGTTCAGATTCCTTAGGTGTAGCCCCTTTGTTACAACAAGCGTCACAATGCGCGAATTCTTAAAATCTTGTCCACCTCAATCTCTGTTTTAATAAACCTTGTCTCTAACTGAAAGAAGGCTTGAGTGGAATTCATTCTAGGCAGAACCTGCATCTTCTGCCCTTGAATTTCAGGGTTCCCAGCACCCCTAGACCTCAACAATGCCTCAAATATAATAGGAATTAAATAAATGATTGTTGGGTAGGATTTAAGTGGAATGAAAGCAATAGTAATCTGTAGGATGAAAAGCATGCAGAAAAGAAAGAAAATTTCTCCTGCCTATGTATTTCCTAAAGCTGAATTAAAGGGCAGAGGAATAGGAAGGGTGTTGGGAGAAGAACCTCTTTACAACCCCATATGCTCCTGCTGCTCCTGGTGGACCTCATTGGCACCTTTTTTCAGTGCCATATACATTTTCTTAGGGAATATTTCTTTGCACATGTTATTTACACACACAATACTCATGGGCTTGAGTTGAAGAGAAGGTCTTAGAATCCTGTTGTGCGTTGAGCTTTGCCTATTTCTCTTCATTTGAGGCATTATTGGTCTCTATCCACTGATAGATTTCGGTCTCTATCTACTACATCCACATATGGCTTCATAAACCCAGCTATCCCAGTCCCAACACTTGCACTAGGATTTTAAAACCTCAGTAAAGCTTCCTGTCTTCTCTCCCGGCATTTCTCCCTTCCTCCCCTCAGGGTTCTGCCTATTTTACACTTCATTTGCATGGATACATTGGATATAACGTTGGCCATGGAACGAGGAGAGCCTAGGTTCAAATACTACCTCTGATACTTAATAAGTACGACCATGGGCAAGTTATTTAAACTCTTGGGCCTCAATTTATTCATCTGTAACTCCTCTGTAATTCATCTGTAATCTCTACAAAGACTTGTCAATCACTTAAACTTGGGAGTTCTGAGATGCAGTGGAACTAAAGCTGACCAGGTGGTCTTATTCAGTCCGGCACCAAAAGGATGAGCCCCTGGGAACAGGGGACAGCACAACTGCCTGAGGAAAAGCAAACTGATTCAGTCAGAAAAACAGTGCAGGTCAAAGCTTCCATGCCAATGGGCAGTGGGATTGGGCCCATGAATGGCAGTTGTACTCCAGCCTAGGCATGACTATGGAGATTACTCTAAAAAAAAAAAAAAGATACATGTAAATCACTTTCCAAAATTTAATGTGAGTTATGATGGTGGTGGTTGTGATGACAGTAATAATTATCCACAAGATAGTCCTTTCTTTCACTAAAAAAGCAGAACTCCTATAGACATTTCTCTGGTGCTGAGATTCTCCCTCTCCAAAGTGAAGAGTAAGGCCCTGCAATTTCTCTCATCTAGCCTAGAAAAAGTAACGTGGGTCAATTTTCTTCATCTATTTGTCCCATTAAAAAACAACAACAACAACAATAGAAACAACAGCTGAAGCCGTAGTCTATCAGAAAGAAAATGTGTTGTTTTTTTTTAAAAAAACTATAAATAAATAAATAATGCTGAGCAAACAAATATTGGAAGAGTGAAGTTGCATTGAGGGGGTGTAAGTGGGGAGATCTATTTATGGTACCCTGGCAGAAAATATCACCAACATCTAAGACAAAACAACGCAAGATTTAACTTTTAAAAGTGCTTCCAAAAAGGTAACTTTTTTGCTCAAAACAAATCCTCCAAATAGCATAAATCGATAGCAACGGTATACCCTTTCTTCCACGTATTTCAAGAGATGAGAAAGGCCACCTTCAACCATGGGAGAAATGATAATTTTCTAATGTCACTGCTGCACCATCTGGTGGCCAAAAGTGAAATTACCTCATCTACACCACATTTTACTGAAAATGAATACTTTGGGGCTGCCAAAAACTGTCCCAAGCACAGGTTTGACTAGAAGGAAAACGGAACCAAAGGTACTAAGCATCTCTTGTTCGAAACCTACCCAGTAAAGGTAGGATTAAAAATTATTGTATGCAATCATCAGACCATAGGCACACCTTCCAGCGACATGGAACGGAAGGAAAAAGGTAGAAGGACAGAAATAAGCATTTATTAAGCAGCGATGATGTGCCAGGCACTGTGCTAAGTACTTTACAAATATTATCTCTCTCCAACTCTCACAACAACGTTGAGAAGCATTATTCCTATTTTATAGTTGAGGAAACTAAAGCAAGCCGAGGCTAAGTGACTTGACTAGTCACAAAACTAGTCAGTGAGTGAGGCTGGATTTGAACTCAGGTCTTCCTGACTCCAGGGCCAAATAATGTACCCATTGTACCACCTAGCTGCCTCAATATAGAGCATAATCCATCCATGTTGTCCCATCTTCAGTGACTTTGGCCCATGCCCTCCAATAAATCCCCCAAAAGGAGTCCACCCAACATGCCAAGGGCCTTCCTCTGGTTCTCTTGCCATCAATGGAACACAAAGGGTATGCATGGGCAACAATGACTCACTTTGTGACTGGGCCATACATTTCTCAGATGACATTCTTTGCACCTCTTCTCCTGCATAATTCGTTGTTTACAGTGTATTTCCACCTGCTCATGTCCACCACGGGCCTCTCCATTTCTCTTAAATTCAATTTGTCACAGACTGTGATATTCCATGACTCATGGCCATACCACATTATAAGGAGAATAATAGCATTTTAAAAGATGGGCATTTGTTTCAGAGAGAAGATTGAGGTCACTGAAAAAACTCCAATTTCCCAAAGGAGGCCTGCTTCCTTCTTCCTGTTCAGTTCTGGACACACACACACACACACACACACACACACACACTCTCTCCTTACCTGGGCTCTGAAGAATTCTGAGCCTAATAACCAATCAAGAAATAGAAAGATAATAAACATAAAATATGGACACGCTTGAGTAATATGGAAACTCTACAGGTTTACTGATGCTATTGAGTTCTCTATTCTTTAATTTCTTTTTATTTTTTTTTATTTTTTCTGACTAGGTAATGGGGTTAAGTGACTTGCCCAGGGTCACACAGCTAGTAAGTGGTGTGTCTGAGGCTGGATTTGAACTCAGGTCCTCCTGAATCCAGGGCCAGTGTTCTATCCACTGTGCCACCTAGCTACCCTTGAGTTCTCTATTCTTAGCAAAAAGGTGAATAAGAGAAGTTTTCTTGTGACGGTAAAATTGAAAGAGGTAAAGAAGTGGAGTGAGAGCAAGGCCATAAATGAGACTGTAAGCAGATCCCAGAAAGAGCAGGGTGCATGTGTCTCTTGTGAGGCAGTATTTTCTAGTAGAAAGAACATTATTGGATTTAGAATCACAAAACGGCGGTTACTGTCCTATCTCTGCTATTTACTAGGTTTGTGACTTTAAGCGGGTCCCTTCTTCTATCAGAGTCTCGATTTCCTCATCTGTAAAAAGAGGGCATTAGACTAGATGGCCATTAAGGCATTTTCCAGACCTAAATCTATGATCCTGTGATTCTCTTCTGGGAATTGGGAATTAACTTTGGAAAACAGATGGTGGCAGCAACAGGTAAACCTATCTAAGGAAAAATGGATAGAGGAAGGAACACCATTAGAGTGTAGGAATAGCAGCAAAGGAGGCAACAGCAAATAGAGCACCTTTCTAATGGCTTCATCTGAAATCAATCTAGAGAATCTAGAGCTGACTTACTTGTCATATGAACTGGGTCAAACTTTGGCCCATTGGTGGAAAGGTCCACCTGTAAGTGGGCCAAATGCCCCTGCTTTACCATATGCGTTTTAGAGCCATCCTAAAACGCCCCTTGCACAATATATCCCTTTTTTATTTTAAGTCCAATTTCCCACAGGAAATTGAAGGTGGTGAAAGTGAAATCCATATTACAGAGAAAAGCAATCTAAGGAGAAATATCTACAGCTAAAAACAAGACAGGCAATATTAGTTTTCTTTCTCATGTTCAAAAGAACATGTGACATCCCACAAGTTCAGGAGACTAGTGCAGTTTTTGTTGCTGTGGTTATGAGAATAAATATTATGTACTTAATTATAATCTTACCATAAACCTAAAGAAAGTGCTAGAAGATAGGGAGTAGAAGATTCAATCACAAAGTCTTTATCCTTCTTGACTTCTCTGTAGGCACCTGACTTGCAGATTACCCCTTCCCTTTGGGTTAAACTCTCTGCCCTGAATTTTGCAACACTGTATTCTCATGGTTCTCCCACCTATTTGATAACCTCTTTGTTTAATCCTGGCTCCTCCCACCCCTTAAAAGTAGGTGCTCCCCTAAGGTCCTTTCACTGATCTCCCTCTAGGCTCTCTCCCTTGGGAATCTCACCTTTCCCATGATTTTAATTATTACCTTCAACCAAATGATTTCCAAATCTGTTTCTACCCTGAACCCTGCCCTGAACTTTGAGTTCCAACTGTTTGCCAGATCTGTCTTTATCTGAATGCCCAACTAACTCCTCAAATTGTCTAAAATTGAACATTTTTTTTTTTGGTGAGGCAATTGGGGTTAATTGACTTGCCTAGGTTCATACAGCTAGTGTCAAGTGTCTGAGGCCGGATTTGAACTTGGGTCCTCCTGATTCCAGGGTCAGTGCTCTATCCGCTGTGCCACCTAACTGCCCACTACATTCTTTCAAGACCTGTCCCTCCCCCCTAACTTTTCCAGTGATGGCGCTAGCATCCTGACAAAATGTAAGCTCCTTGAGGACAAATGAGGAACTGAGGCAAACTTGCTCAGGGTCTTACAGCTGGTAAGTGTTTGAAGTTGGATTTGAACTCAGAGTCTCCTGGCACTGTATGCAATGTACCATCTAGCTGCCCCACCAGAGGTCCTAGAATCCTTCTAATAGAGTAATTCCTCCTACCTTAGTGAGGTTGACTAAAGGTCAATAAATCAAGAGGAAGGGCTAGAAAAATAAAAAGGTGAATTAGCATCAGCTGGTGGGCAATTGTCAGGTGACTGGCAGTTCTTCAAAACAAAAAGAGATACACACACATACATATAGGATTTTACACAGTCTTAGGGAAACATTACAGGCCACAAAAGGAGCCTATGAGGTGAGGCTGCTCAGTCACTTTCCTTATTTGGGAGGTTGAATAATAGGGACAGGATGTCAGGTAATTTGTGGGAAGAATGTCTTAATCTTGGGGTTGTAATTTGTTAATCTTTGTGCCTTGGGAGTTGCCCAAGATCAGTTTTATTCTGGTGGTGGTGTTTCTTTGTAGTTAATCCCATCAGACTGTCTTGGTGAGGTAGAAGGTCTCTAGCTGATCCCATCAGAATATTTAGGTGGAAGAGGTGGTCTTTAAGATAATAAAGGTTTTCTTCCAGACAAAACAATGGGTTTATCCTGCTGTTGAATAAAATACAGACTGAGGGAGCATTTATTTATTTATTTATTTTTAAATTAATTTATTTATTTTTAGTTTTCAACATTCA
The DNA here is from genome assembly GCF_900497805.2 of Vombatus ursinus. Classification (NCBI taxonomy): domain Eukaryota; kingdom Metazoa; phylum Chordata; class Mammalia; order Diprotodontia; family Vombatidae; genus Vombatus; species Vombatus ursinus. Next base: position 19,621,157 of record NW_020954580.1, on the reverse strand, counting down.
CTTCCACAAGATTTTGAGTTCCAAATTTTCTCCCTATCTCATCCCTGAGGGACTATTTATACAATCTTGTGGCATTTTATTTTATTTTAACCACTAAGGTTACTTTTAATGGGGAAAATATGTTTCTTCCAAACTCACAGCACACAGATTTTATGTTTCCTCCACAGAATCATTCCCCCAATGGACAAGTGGTAAAAGGACATAAACAGTTTTCAGTCACATAAATTTTTTTCATTAATAATGAAATAAATGCAAATCAAAACATCTCTGAAATTTCCCCTTACACGCAGGAAACTAGCAAGGGTAACAAAACATGAAAATAATCAGTGCAAGAGGGGCTGAGGGGAAGATAGGACACTAACATACTCTTGATGGAGCTATGTAATGACCCAATTATTCTAGAAAGCAATTTGAAATTATGCTAAAATTGTGACTAAAATGTCTACACCCTTCCAACAGCTAGATTAGTCCCATAGAAATCCAAATATTCATAGCAGCATTTTGAATAGTCACAAAGAACTGGAAACAAAGCAGATTCCCATCAAATGGGGAATGGGCTGGACAAACTGTGGTCTGTAAGAAACAATGAATATAATGAATACTAGGAAGACTTATGAACTGATGCCAGATGAAATAAGTCAAACCAGAAAAGCAATATGTGTGATTACAACAGCGTAAATGGAAAGAAGAGTAGTAACAACAAAATCAACACTGAATGCTGTAAAACTATAATTATAATGACCAAGCTTGGCCTCAAAGAAGGCCAAGACACTTTTTTTTTGGAAGACACATGAGATCATGATTATAGAAAACAACACATAATGTCAGACTTCTCCATATGTTGGTTAGTTATGCTGAACTTTTTTTTCTTTTTAATTTTTTTTATTATAAGGACTGACTCTGGGAGAGGGTAAGGGAAAGGATATAATGGGAAATATAGGTAATATAAAAACAGAAAATATCAACAATAATTTTAAAAAATTATTCTGAGGTACTCTATCAAATCCCTTACTTAAATCCAGATAAAGTATAGCTATAGCATTCCCCAAAGCAAACCTGTCAAAAAAGGAAATAAGGTGAATCTAAAATGACCTGGGTTTTTTTTTTTTGCTTTTTTTTAAAAGTTTTTAATTTATTTATTTTTAGTTTTCAACATTCACTCCCATAAGATTTTGAGTTTAAATTTTCTCCCCTTCCCCTCTTCCCTCCTCCCCAAGATGGCATGCATTCTGATACATTCATATGAAACACATTTTCACATTAGTTATGTCATAAAGAAGTATTAGAACCCATGGGAGGAACCATGAGAAAGAAAAAACAAAACAACAAAAGAAAAAAAGAGATCAAATATTATGCTTTGATCTGCATTCAGACTCCATAGTTCTTTCTTTGGATGTAGATAACATTTTCCATTATGAGTCTTGCGGAGTTGTCTTAGATCCTTGCATTGCTGAGAAGAGCCAAATCTATGAAGGTTAGTCATCACACAATGTGGCTTTTACTGTGTACAATGTTCTTCTGGTTCTGCTCACTTCACTCAGCATCAGTTCATATAAGTCTTTCCAGGTTTTTTGGAAATCTGGCTGCTCATCATTTCTTATAGCCCAATGGTATTCCATTTATATACCACAACTTGTTCAGCCATTCTCCAATTGATAGGCATCCCCTCAATTTCCAATTCTTGGCCACCACAAAAAGAGCTGCTATAAATATGTTCGTACATGTGGGTCCTTTTATCATTTTTATGATCTCTTTGGGGTATAGACCTAGAAGTGGTCTTGCTGGATCAAAGGAACATGACCTGTTCTTGATGGAACCAACCTGCCTCTTGGGAATTACCCTTCCTTTTCTGAATGTTCACTAGAATTTTCCCAGGAATTGAAATCAGCTCACTGATGTGTAGTTTTGTGCTCTTCCCTTTTTGGAAAATTGGGTAATTTGACTTTCTGAGGTGCCTCTTCAGGTCTCCATGGTCTTTCAAAAACTCAGCAATCACATTTCAGTTATTTTAGTACCTAAGAGTACAATTTATTTGGCTCAGGTCACTTGAATTCATTAAGAGCAATAAGATGTTCTCCTGATTTATTCTGGGGATCAATCAGTCAGTAACTTTTTATTAGGCACTGTGCTAAGCCCTAGAGATACAAAGAAAGGCAAAAGATAGTCCCTGCTCTAAAGGAGCTCACAGTCTTATAGGGAGACAACATACATACAAGTATATATAAACAAGATATATACAGGATAAATTAGGGCAGGGGTGTAGAATCTGCCACATGTGGCCCTCCAGGTCCTCAAGTGCGGCCCTCTGACTGAATCCAAACTTCCCAGAACAAATCCCCTTAATAAAAGGATTTGTTGGGTAAAACTAGGACTCAGTCAAAAGGCTGCACCCAAGGACCTAGAAGGCCACATGTGGCCTCAGGGCTGCAGGTTCCCAACCCCCTGAACTAGGGTTAATCTAGTAGGAATTTAGTGTAGTGGGAATACACTAGCTTCAAGGGGGATAAAAACAAGATTACTCTGTTGAGGTCTAGAGGTTTAGAGGTTAGGGGTCCTGGAATCCCAAAATCACAACACCTGGATCCTGCCTGAAAGAATTCAACCCAAGCCTTCTTTCAGCCAAATACAAGACTTCTTGAAAATTCACCATATTAGCCAAAGTCTTCAGAAATCTGAGTATCTGTGAGCTGTTGGCTAGATTGTGAAAATCTGAGCAGTGGCTAGATTATAAGAATCTGAGCATCTTAATGGAGACAAGATGGACCTTATATACAGAAAGACTATGGGAGGGATCTAGGAGTGGTCAAGTAGTCTGTGAGGTAATAGAACTCCAGGGGTGGCCAAGGGAGAATGAAGCCTAGATAGGATTAAGGTGGGAAGTGGCTGGGGACATAAGGAGGTCTAGGCTAGATTAAGGGTAACAGATTGGGCATAGCCACAATGAAAAGCCAATTAATGGGATTATAGCCTCAGGGGAATGCCAGAGACTTGGCCACTGGGAAAGTCCAGGGTTTTTCCTTTTTGGGGTCTAGATCCCATCCTCATCAACTCTACCCAGAGGCAGCAGGGGGCACAGCCCAGCTCTGTAACAAAACTAGTTCACAGGAACTAAGATTGAAGTGATGATTAAGGAAAGAAAACATTGACCTGTATAAAGAATTACTAGATCTAGAGATGCCTAAAAATATATCTTGGAAGGAATGAGTCCTGCCATAACAACTTCAGGCAGAGACAAAAAGAAAAAAATGGATTTTCCACAAGGATTATATTGTGCAAGCATATTTTAAAAACCTCCTTTTTGGTTTCTTTAGCACTATGAGGAAATAACATTTTCCTCTAACACCCTTTCCAGACTCCTGGGAAAAGGACCTTGAATAGGTGAGTGATACTCAGGACAAAAGAACAAAAAGACTTTTTCTTAGGGAAATAGATTAAAGTGATAACAAATCTTATAACAAAGCATAACTCCAGTCCAGTTTACCCTAGAAATAGCTTTGGCTATTGACCCAAGTAAGTGCAGCCTCCAGAAGTGATTGGCAGGCCATCCTTTTCCATAGAAAAAGGTAAGATATCCATGGAAGGGAAGTGGTTCCTTGGTTTAACTCCAGAAGTGGTCCAGGAAGAATGGGACTGTGATTTGGTTAATCAATTGATTAATTAAATAATAGTATTTAACTAATCAGTTCTAGATAGTTAACCCTGACTGTATTTTAAGATATCTTTTCCTTATTCAAAATTCCTATAAATGTTATGTGAAATCTTCTAGGGGCAGAATTATGTTATAAGGCATGATGGACTATGTCAGTTTGCACATCTCTTTCTCCAAACTATTAATGTATTGAAAATAGATGAGCATAAAATTAAATAAAGATGTTTCTGGCAGACCTGAGCCTAAACTGCAGAGTACAGTATTAGTATTAAAATGTTTTTCTTTGACAACACAAATACCTAGAATAAATGAAGCAAGAATTTTTTTAAAAAGCTATTGAAGGAAGATTTGGAAGGAGAATAAGTGGCTAAGAAGAGAAAGCAGTAAACCTCACCTGGGAAATAGAGTCCCTCAAAAATAGAATACACCAAAAAAATAAAAATTAGTGACTCCATGAGAGAGCAAACAATATTAGAAAGAAAAAATCCAAAGATTAGAAAAATAGAGAGAAAGGAAAGAGGATCTAAAACAGAACCTTAGCAAAAAGATAAAAGAAGGATGAAGACAGAGACAAAAGGGAGAGAAAGGGAGAGGGAAGAGATTCAGAGAGAAACCAGATGCAGAACAGGAGCATATACTGTCAAGGGGGGTAATGGTATAAGAACAGAGTAGTATCATAAGCCATAGACGAGTCAAGAAGGATAAGTACCTACCAAAAAAAAAACATAATAATAGCTAGTATTTATATAGTACTTTACATGTTACATCATTTGATCATTATAACAGCCTTGTAAGGTGCTACAAGAATACTGCAGAGATATTGTGGGTTCGGTTCCAGACCACCATAATAAAGTAAATATTGCAATACAGTGAGTTTGCATGAATTTTTCTGTGTCCCAGCGGCATATAAAAGTTATGTTTGCAATATACTGCAAGTATAAAATAGTATTATGTCTAAAAAATCATGTGTGCAAAAGTATTATGCAAAAAAAAAACCAATGTACATACCTTAATTAAAAAATACTTTATATGGGGGGCAGCTAGGTGGTGCAGTGGATAGAACACTGGCCTATTCATTCAGGAGGACCTGAGTTCAAATCCGGCCTCAGACACATAACACTTACAAGCTATGTGACCCTGGGCAAGTCACTTAACCCCACTGCCTAACAAAACAAAAAAACAAAAAACAAAAAAATACTTTATAGCTTAAAAAAAATAGTAATCATCATCTGAGCCTTCAGCAAGCTGTGATCTTTTTGCTGGTAGAGTATCTCGACTCCATGTTGATGGCTGCTGACTAATCAGGGTGGTAGTTACTGAAGGTTGGGATGGCTATGGCAATTTCTTAAAATAAGACAACAATGAAATTCACCACATCAACTGACTCTTCCTTTCACTTGAACACTCAGAGGCCATTGTAGGGTTATTCATTGGCCTGATTTCAATATTGCTGTGTCTCAGAAAAAAGGGAAGACCGAGGAGAGGGAGAGAGACAGGTATGGTTGGTCAGTGGAGCAGTAGAGCGTACACAACATTTATTAAGTTTGCTATCTTATATGGGCATGGTTCATGGCATCCCAAAACAATTACAAAAGTTACATGAAAGATCACTGATCACAGATCACTGTCACAGATATAATAATAATGAAAAAGTTTGAAATATTGCAAGAATTACCAAAATGTGACACAGAGACACAACATGAGCACATGCTGTTGGAAAAATGGCACCAATAGATTTGCTCAAAACAGGGTTACCACAAACCTTCAATTTGTAAAAAACATAGTATCTATGAAATGCAATAGAACAAAATGCAATAAAATTAGGCATTCCTGTATATATTTTCCCCATTTTACAGATGAGGGAACTGAAACTGAGAAAGGGTAAGTGACCTGCCCAGGGTCACGCAGCTAGTGAGTGTCTCAGGTGAGATTTGAGCTGAGGTCTTCCTAATTCCAAATCCAGCACTCTGTTCACCCAGATACCTAACTCATTATATTGGGTTTGGCGATAAAAAGCTCACTAATGGCCTTATGAAGAATTGTTACAGCAGAAGGCTGAGAAGAGAAACCAAATTTCAAAGGGTGGAGAAGTGAGTAGGTGTAGATGAAGTGGGAAGAAGGAGGAAGAAGAGTTCTTTACACTCTTCCAAAGGAAAGTGCCTTACATATGAAAGATATTATTTTTAAAATTTCCACTACTCAAGAATTTGGCCATAATACCCCTGGGAAGATCAAGGAGTCAGTCATGGGAAGATCAGCAAATGACTCCTTTCTGCCCTCCTTCCCTCTTCTTTACATGCCTAGATGAATTCAAAAATGAAGGATAGAAAGATTGAGGGAATGCTTGGTCACACTAGCTGGCTGGCCACTGAGAGCTATCTATAGAAAGCAGAGAAAACAGCTGTGGTTGGACCTATTTGCTCAGCTGTTTGGGTTCCTCCTCCAGGGAGTTAGCACTGTGAACTATCCAAGGTCCTAGGAAGTAATGGTCATAATGGATATTTGGGGCGAAGAATTAAGAGGGACCAGAGAGAATTACTGGGGTTGGGGGGAGGGACACTGAGATAGCACAAGAAAGAAGGAAGTAAATAATATATGGGAATAATATTTAAGAAAAGAGAAGGGGAAAAAATGATGAGTAAATATTAGGAAGCCATGTTCTTAAAAGTTTGAGTGAAAAGAGAACTGAAAAATCATTTAAGGCAACTTTAAAAGTCCTTAAAATCCTTAACTCAAAAGGAGAATATGGAGAAAGGAAGAGGATGAAAATTTAAAATTGCAATAATCATTAGCAATATATTCTCAAATTTCAGTATTAATATAGATGGAAAAGAGGTGAAGCAGAAAAAGGCCAGACTTGGCACCTACTAAATCTCTGAACCTGGCCAGGACTACTTCTCAGAATTTCAGTTTCCTCATCTACAGAATAAGGATAATAGAAGCAGGTATATGGTATAGTGGATAGAGCACTGGACTCCCACTCAGGAAGACCTGTTTTCAAATCCGACCTTAGACAATTACTAGTTGTGTGTACCTGGGCAAATCACTTGACCTGTCTGTGCCTCAGCTTCTTCATCTATAAAATGGGGTTAATAATAGTAGTTATTCCTCCTTCCCCCCACAATGGTTGTGAGGATAAAATGGGATATATTTGTAAAGCACTTTGCAAACCCTGAAGTGCTCTATGAATGCTAGCTATTACCATTATTTTACGAGGATTATTATAAGGAAGTGTTTGTCCTTAAAGCTCTGTAGAACTGAGTTAATCTAATGATGCTGATGATATATAAGAATGATAATAATAACAATACATAACTGGTATGTCAGGAGAAAATAAGCCTCCCCTTCTCCCCCCTTAGTGTACAAATTAAATCTGAAAACAGAAACTAAAACTTGATTTCCAATCCCAATCTTCTCTTCCATTCATAATATCTTACAATCTGTGATTAAACTAACAACCTTCTCATAGATGAGAGAACTGAATCTGAGAGAGTATAAGGGTCTCCTTTGAGTGTAATCATTTGCATGTTGTTTCTGCCATTAGAATGTGAGCTCCTGGAGGGCAGACACTGGATTTTTTTGCCTTTCTTTGTATTCCCCTCACCCACCCCCGAGCCCTGCTTAGCACTGAGGCCTGCCACAGAGAGCTTGATAAATGCTTGTAGATGGGCACTGACCAGCTGAATACCCCAAGTCTCATTAACAAGAAGAGCTGTACAGGGGAGCATTTGCATTTGCATGTGTCCAAGGCTTACCTCCCAGTCTATCCCAAGAAAACCTTGAGCCTATCAGAGTTTCATTGATCATGGCTGCTAAGGTAGAGCTAACAGATATAGATAGACTTATTTACATATATGCACATTACACAGAGATAGATAGTAGATGGATATGCATTTGTCTATCACCTCCCTCCTTTAGTATCCAGCCAAGAAACAGACAAATGCATATCTATAGACACGCATATAGATGTGAGCCCTAAGATTCCTTCCAGCCCTAAATGCCAAATCTTATATATCTAGTTTAGGCAGTTAACCCAGCGGTCCAGGCCACCAAGTGATATCAGAAAATTAGGCTAGTCAGTTCATAAAGCATGGGATCTGGAGTCAGGAATACCTGAGTTCAAATCCAGCCTCAGACACTTACTAGTTGGGTGATCCTGGCCAAGTTAATCACAGTTGGTCTGTTTCCTCATCTGTAAAACAAGGATCATAATAATATCTGCCTCCCAGGCTGTTGTGAGGGGCGCTTTACAAGCATTGATATGCTCCATAAATGCTATTATTATTATTATATCATTATATATTATATATTGTATAGTGTATATTAAATATATTATATATGTATATTATATAATGTGTAGTATTATATATTACATATGTCTGTGTATGTGTGTATATGTCTGTATATGTATATATTAGTTTATATATATTAGATGTAACTGGACCTGTGATTTCATCCAGTCAGGAGCTCCAGGTGAGGAATTTCTTATTATAATGTAGATCAACACTTTCTCTGCAACTTATAGTCCCAGAGTTTCCTAGGGGCACTGAGGACATAGAGGAGGTTGGATTCGAATCCACATCTTTAAGAAGGCTTAAAAATACTCAAGTAGACAAAACCTTGATGAGAAGGTGGGGGCAAGGAATAAAGACAAAACATAAACTGGGAAGATAGAAAGAGAAGGATATTTAGATTTAACCTTTCAATTACTTTAAGCTGTTCCCCTCATCTACCTATGGAGTTATGCAAATTTTTCTTGGGTTATACTTAGAGGAAATCTTTTGATTGAAAATTGGTATTCTTTTCATACATAAAGGGGGAACCACCTACTTAGATGCAGGGTATAAAACTGTTAAGCTAGAATACACAGCAGGATATGCCTTATTGGGCATGAATGTGCCAATAAATGCTTTGTCCTTGTCAAGTCTTTACTGTAATTATACATCTCCTTAGCGATTTCAATGGAAATGAAGCTCTGAGGGGTTTTTAAGGAAGAAATGCACAAACCACAGAGCAAATCTCTTTGCTTCAGACTGGCAAAAGCCAGGTAACTTGGGACTCCCCTCAGCTTGATTCCTGGAGAGGAAAAAGGAAAAATAACTAAAATAAATCTCCTCTTTAGAAAGGCCTAAAAACCTTCAAAAGCACAGAGGGCTAAATTTACATCTTCTACCTCCACAAGCAACCTTCTTTTCTTATAACAACCCAGATTTGAAGTTCAATAAAAACGAACCAGTCTCCTGCCTGGGGAAATGTGGTTGATGTGGTATTAGGGATATGAGCAAGAAGGCAATTAGACCTAGATAACCCCTCTCCCCCCACAAAAAAACGATCGGTGCTATAATGTGAAAGCTACACTGTGAGTGCCCAGAATTTACAGTACATCTTATTTACAGTGTTTGCAATACAGTTACTGGGGGAACTGGTGGGAACTGGTGGAGCAGTGTGAATGGAGTGCTGGGCTTGGGGTCAGGAAGACCGGAGTTTGAATACGGCCTTACACACTTACTAAGCTATGTGGCCCTCATGATGTCACGTTACCTGTTTGCCTCAGTTTCCTCCACTGTAAAATGGGCATAATACCTACATCTTACCCAGGTTTTGATGGAGTGTTTCTCCCATTTCCATATAATGCTATGATTTATGGAAGAAAGTATGATATTGTGAAAGGAGAAGAAGACCTGGCCTTGAAACTTGGTTCTGTGACTCACTATCTATGTGTTACCATGGAGAGTCATTTCATGCCTCAGTTTTCTAGACTATAAAATGAAGGGCTTGATCTGGATGAGGGGTTCTTAACCTGGGTTCCATGAACTTTAAAAAAATGTTTTGTTTTGTTTTTTGCAAGGCAATCGAGGTTAAGTGACTTGCCCAGGGTCACACAGCTAGTAAGTGTCAAGTGTCTGAGGCCAGATTTGAACTCAGGTCCTCTTGACTACAGAGCCGGTGCTCTATCCATTGTGCCTGGCTGCCCCCAAAAATACGTATTTTAAGACCTCCATTTCAACGTAATTGGGGTTTTTTTGTATATCTTTCCTTTCTTTCCTATGTCTTTTATCTTACACATTTAAAAACATTCTGAGACATGGTCCAGTGGCTTCACCAGACCCTGTCAAAGAGGACTATGACATAAAGAGGTTAAGGACCCCTGAAAGACGTGGTCGCTAAGCTTCTTTCCAGCTTTTACTAGTTAGTAAAACTCTGTGGTCTTTATTCAAGTAGAGGCGTTAGAATGTAAGCCCTACGTGGAAGAGTCTGCTTTGCTTTTGTCCTTGCAACGCCCTTTGCTTAGGACAATGCCAAGCATATACTAGGCACTTCATATATGCTAACTGATTGACTGACATGTACTTTTTCCCATAGACTTCACCTTTAGGTCTAAAAAGTTGCATAGAGAATTTGACTAACTTGACTTTCTCAGCTGAACAAAACAGGATTAGGAAACACAGCAGAAAAGAAGTGGGAAAGCACCTTGTCCTCGACTAGGTTAATAGCAGAGCATTGCCCAAGCTCACCAATGCCATCAGAAGCTTAGAGATGAAAGATGCACAATTCCACAGCAATACCCAATAAAGCCCAGTTTTCTCTGTTCGTTCCTTTTATCTAATGGCACAAAAATATCCCTTGGAAAATTTCTGTCAAGAAATTACAGGAAAATGAAATAGGATTAAAAAATGTCATTATCTGTTTTTAACTAAGAAGGAAAGAAAAATACACACATACAAATGAAATGAGTATTCATAACTACCATCAAACATGCGTTTCCCAAGTATGTTATCAAGGAATTTAGAATAAAAATGAAATAGCATTTTAATACTCCACATTTCTGTTTCAGTTGGAAAGGCCCATTTGGTATGTTAAAGCATGGGGACTTTGACTGTTTTTCCTCTGCACATATTAATCATTTTGCCATTTACATTTGTGCCTCTTATTTATATGTATATTTGTTTTCCTTATGAAAACCATAAAATACATTTTTCCTTCAAAAAGCAAGAATATCCTTACATGTTGGGGTCTCCCTTGAGATTCTCAGCTCTCTTTTACATGTTAGGAAGAAATATAGTTTTCAAGAAAAGTTGATTATTAGATTTGTTTATTTGCTGAAAAATAATCCATTTTCCAGCTTTAAAATGAATTAGAGTATGAAAAAAGTTAGTTGGTAAAATCTGACTGTCAAGTCTAGGTTTAGGTAACATATCTCTGCTACAGTTTACTTCTACAAGAGATGTGATCTATGAGATGATGCCAGATTAACTGAAAATTCTCAAAGAAAATGTTTTCTAGCCCTGAATCAATTTTGACATAAGCATTTTCAAATACAAGAGGACTGATGAGAACACCATCAGTTTTCTGCCTCATAATAAAAATAATACCAGTGGCACAGTTGGATGGAGTAGGCAAACCCCAGTTTGCCCCAATTCCCTCATCTGTAAAATGAGGAAAATCTTCCTGATTCCAAGCCCAGTGCTCTATCCACTGTACTACCTAGCTGCCCTTTACAACCTCATGGTATATATTTCCATAAATGCACTGCAGCGAGTTTATGTGTTTACACACATACACAAGTGGGAAAAATTTTTATTGCTACTTTGCACCCAACCCTTAGTGTATGAACAGAAAAGAGAGTATCCCGTAGAAGGCAAGTCTTCATTAAAATATAGGAGCCCCTGGTGGAAAAGTGAAACATTAGAGTGAAAAAAAGACAAAGTTCTTATTTTAAGCCCTTGAGTTAATGCTCAAGCATTCAAAGAAAAAGGGACAGTTAAGCCAGTGGACTTTAGTTTCTGGTTATTTTCCTAGGAACTTAGATGGTTCTCGTGGAACTACATACCCAGGCTGGCAAATTGAAGGCACCCAGAGAAGACTGAGCTCAACAAAACCAGCAAATCATATAAACCAGGTTGTTGAGCCAAGAAAAGAAGGGAAATTTTGAACTTTGTAATTCCCTTTAGCTCCTATGATCTTAGAAAAAGCCTCTTTCTTTGTGCTCCAGTGCTCCTTTCTGTAAGAAAAAGGGGTGGGTGGGAAGGTGGAGGACATAGGACAGGCAGCAAGATGACCTGGTGGGTCAGGAGTCAGGAGGACCTGAGTTTAAATATGGCCTTAGACACTTACTAGCTGTGTGATGCTAGGTAAGTCACTTAACCCTGTTTGCCTCAGTTTCCTCATCGGTAAAATGAGCTGGAGGAAATGGCAAACCACTCCAGTATCTCTGCCAAGAAAATCCCAAATGGGGTCACAAAGAGTCAGACTTACTGCTGTTTGTCTCAGTTTCCTCTTCTGTAAAATGAGCTGGAGGAGGAAATGGCAAACCACTACAGTACCTTTGCCAGTGGAGTCAGAGTCAGACACAACTGAAATGACTGCACAACAACAAAAAAGGGTGAAGGAGGGTAAGGCTATACCCCCGTGCTAGCAGTTCATAGATTTGCAGAAGTAATATAACCCACAACTTAAATAACTGGGGCTGTATTTCATAATATGCCAGATATTAGAAGGCATACTGTGGTATACTGGGAAAAAAAAAAAAACAAACAAACACTGGCCCCTCGTTTAGTCAGGAAACCTAGATTCTAGTCCTGGATCTACAAGGAATTTTGTGAGCTTGGGTTAATTAATCCACTGCTTGTGGCCTCAGTTTTATTATCTGTTTAAAAAAAAAAAGATTGACCTAGATTATTTCTTAGGTCCTTTCCAATATTAAAAGCACTTTCCTGGCAAACAGTAGGTACTCTGTGTAGTTTGGGGGCCAGCTATGTGTTATCCAATCCAACGACCTTAACAGACATGGAAAATGAAGCCCAGCAAGATCCTATAGAACCACCCAGAACAAATCAAGTCCCTCTTTCCCAGCAAAGACTGAAAAACACTTCCAGGAAATCATCACATTTCACCATCCCCCACTTCCACAACCATTAAAAAAAACCAAAAACCTTGCCTAGTCAGATTTACAGGAGGGGGCAAAGTACGTCTAATTATGCAACAGTAAAAGTCTGGTATAAAACAAGATAGCCTCTTCTCTCCCTCCCCCCAGCAAAAGTTTTACTCTAAGGCCTCATCTCAGCATGAATGTGACTCTGGGTCCTCAAGGCTATGCAATGGAACATGGATTCTATCCACCTGGAAGGGTGTTGAGTATGGGTTCTGTGGCAGAGTATGTACCTGCTTTCTGAGGGCTGGGTTAATTAAGCTCCAAGGCTTATCACTGGAAAGGTGTCCTCTAGGTGATGATTTGTTTAGCCGCAGCAACACACAGTTAACATCTCCTAACGCCTGAAGAATCTGTCCTGAATATTTTGAGGTATGGAAATACGAAGTCGTCAGGAAGCATTTATTAAGCCCCTACTATGTGCCAGGCATTGTGCTAAGTTCTGGGGATATTGTGAAAAATAGCACCTGTTCTCAAGAAGCTCAGTCGTCTTGAGGGGAAGGGGGAAAGAGGCTGACTAGTCGCTAGTTTAAACCCTGTTCTTTGATTATAGACAGCAAAATGTGAAAAAAATGAAGTGATTTGGCTGGGATTGATCCTACTGGAATCATTCAGTGTTAGTGAACGATAGAGCGTGGACTAGACCCCAAGTTTCCAGATTTCTAGGTCAGTGCTCTTAGGGGAAATGCTAGTCTTGTGATATTCAATAATATATTTATGGAATTCAAGATCCTTCACTGACAGCCATTCATACTTTAAGGGGAAAGACTTTTAAACAGTCAAAAGATTAGCATTAAAGTGACAGAAGTGTATATAAAGGGCACTAATGACTTTACTAATTAGGCCCTCTGTTATACATGTACAGTAATACTCCATTGGATCAGTGATCCCATCTAATTGGGTATTTTCTCCAACAATGCAGATAATTCATCCATTCTCATTCATATTCTTCAATAAATCTTCCATAGAGGGTGTGCTTTTGACGCTGTCCGGATACTACCGGAGCTTGATGGTGACTATCCCTCACTCTCCCTATATGACTTGCCCAACTTTTTCCCTTCCACTCATACATTTATCTGATTGCATCCTTTACACAGCTCCTCCTGCGTAATTCCATATTGTAACATGGCCTTTGTACGACTCTCAACCTCATCATTACATAATCCATCTATTATTTCTATTGATAGGGAATGCTTGCCCATCCTCTCACTCAGTCAGTTACAGCTAACTCTTACATGAGGGGATTTGATCCACAGTACCTCAGGTTACTATCCACTTTACACATTGGCAGATAAGGCAGAAAGTGGGAAGTGGCCCAGCTAATAGGAGAAAGGTACAACTGAAATATACAAATCACTTCAAAGCTACTTCCCTTCAAAGCTACAAAAACTTTTCCCAGAGCTGCTGATAAACTAAAAACTGAAAAAGAATACTAAGTTTTATCTTCCTTTACTGCCCCAGATCATTCCCAGGTCAAGGTACATAAGCAGAATGAAGTATCTAGATATAAGACAAGTAGCCAGAAGGAGAAGTAAATGATTTATACAATTTGGAGAACAGATCCAATAATTAGTCCCCGAATAATTAATTACTCAGACTCCAAGGTGGTTATTTCTGCAAACATTCTAATTGGTAATAAAATCAGAGTTTTCCCTAACCCCAACAAGTAAATAGGTATACAGGTATATTTCAATGAAAGGAAACTTAATTTACCAAAATGCATGCTTAAGAAATCGGGACATAATTAAATTGAAATACCCATGGGTAAAAGGAGTGGCTGCCACAGACAAGAGATTCCCTTTTAAATACTGTAAATAAGAGATTCCCAACCTTTTTCCTTTCAGATCATGCTTGTAAATTTCTAAATTTGATACAGTAAATTTGGAAGAGTGCTGGAAGCAAAAGATGCACTATATCCAATAATGAAAAGTAGTATAATATTGAAAAGATTATGAGGGGCAGCTAGGTGGCGCAGTGGATAAGAGCACAGGCCCTGGAGTCAGGAGGATCTGAGTTCAAATTTGACCTCAGACATAATACTCACTAGCTGTGTGACTCTGGGCAAGTCACTTACCCCCAGTTGCCTCACCAAAAAAAAAAGAAAAGATTATGAAAGAAAAGATGAAGGAGAATACCAGGAGGGCAGGCTGTGGGGGTTCAAATTAGAAACCGAAGATCAACTGTGCCCAATTTAAGATGGTAGAAGAAGGGACATAGACAGGGGAGGAACAAAGGACACTATGGAGGTAATCTAAATGAGAGAAATGGTACAGGAAAACTTACCATGACACAGTGTAATGTCTGAATTTTGATTTCTAAAGACCCTTAAAACTCTAACAAATGAGATAGGACTCAAGCTGCACATTGAAGGAGAGGTCAGATTTGGAGAGGTAGAAAGGATGAGGAAGAACATTTCAGACAGAGACAAAGACACAGTTATGGGCATGGCATTTTTAGGGACAGTTTAGAGCCACTCAAGGTGGGAAAAAAGCGAAGGTTCAGCACTGTGCTAGGTACTATGGGGGATACAAAAACATGGTGATCCTAGCCCTCATGTAGTTTTTTAACTGCTTAAGGAGAATTGGAGTTATAAGATAGTTAAGGAGAATTAGGGTAATAAGATCAGAATCAAATCCCAAAATGTATTGTACTGACAGTAAATGTGCTATGGAACACTATATATTGTACCCCTAAGTATGATAATGGACATGTTACCTTATAGTTTTGTTTCAATTCAATTTTGTTATTTGTAATTTGTAGGTTAGTAGTAGTATGGTGATAGCCCTTATTCATTAAACTTGATGTATGTAGGAGATATCAGGAATCTCTTCTGTTAAATTCATATTAGTAGCAGATTTTCCACCCCAGTACACAGTAGTATGGCTATAATATTTTGCTCCATTAAATGGTACTTTGTATTATATAAGATGCAGGGAAAAAGGAAAAGAAAAGAGAAAGAACAGGCCAAATTGTAATTTAAATAAATGGAATTTTAAGAACTAGATGTGTTCTGAAAGACAGGGAGCTTGCTTGTTTAGGTAAGTTACCCTTTGTGATATTTCCTCTTTTATTTTCTAAAAAAATATAGACAAATGTCAAATTGCCCAGCATACCACCAAGTTCCCTCATTCAGAAAGCTGAACCACTGGGCAGCTTCTCATTCACACGGCTTTTAAGTAACTATAATAGAAAAGGATTGGATAAAGAAGAATTTCCCAGTGAGTCAGCTCTAAAAAGAGAACAGATTAATATTGCCTTAAGCTTCAGATCCACATATTCATGAAAGGTATAAATTAATGCAAATAGCAGGTTTCCAAATAATGCGGGCTGATGTTTTTAAAAGAATTGCCGATCAATTTCAACAAAGCAGAGAAAGAAGGTCAAGGAGGTAGTGCAATTCTCCAAACTCTGATTTTTGCTTTCACCCGCCAATCCATCCATAAGATTCCAATGCTACCCTTTCAAAGATATCAGTTCAACGTGGACATCAAGTTAATGAACATGTCACATAAGGATATGATTTTTTATTTTTAAAAATCTGAGCTGAGAAATAAACTAGTCTCTAAACATCTGTACCTCGTTTTTGAAAAGCATGATATACAAAGGCAGGAAAAAAGACAGTTGATCAAATTGACAACGCCATCTCTCCATAGTAGAGTAGGACCGAGTTGATCATAAGATCATAAATTTAGAGCTGAAAGGGACCTCCGAGATCTATTCCTCTCCTTTTGTAGATGAGAAATCTGAGGCTCAGGGAGGTTCCCACATTTACACAGCAAGGATTTGACTCCAAGGTTTTCTTTACTGCAAGTTCAGCACTTGGTGATGCTGATGGTGCCTCACCAATTTCAAGTGCCCTCATCGTATACCATACATTTTAAAAGGAGAAAATTGGAATGAATGAAGCTCTAGCATCAGTGGGCCATTGGTTTGGTTTGCTATACCAATATACACGTCTCTGGACTCATACATGTCAAGCCTTGCATGTACGAGAGGTTATAGCAGGCATATGGCAAGCATCTTTCAGTCCATTAAAGATATAAGGACAATACCAAAAGGGCAGAATGCCTGTGGGCTCCTATATACATGCATGTACACATGCATACACAAACACAAATGAGAGCCTATTATGGGGATCTTGTCTCATGAGGATTGCTAATACTACTTTATATATCTGGTCTTAGTCTATTTCCAGAGATCCATGATTTAATCAGTATACTCCCTCTACTGACTCATCTCTGACTAGGCAGAGGCATTTGCTACTGTGCACCAAAAAAAAAAATGTCATTTGTGGCCAATCTTTGGGTAATGAGACTCTCCATATGTAGATGGTCCTTAGACCACAGTTTCCATCTCTAGGTGGTTCCATCCTAGGACCATATGCCTTAAACCTTTCCAGTTTGATAGGAATTGCTGACATGTCTTGAAAGAACACCTTTCGAGGCAGCTAGGTGGCGCAGTGAATAGAGCACCAGCCCTGAAGTCAGGAGGACCTGAGTTCAAATCCGATCTCAGACCAAACACTTGATACTAGCTGTGTGACCGTGGGCAAGTCACTTAACCCCAACTGCCTAAAAAAAAAAAAATTAAAAAAAAAAGAAAGAACACCTTTCAAGGATCCAAGGTCACCTCTATGCTATGATGAAACGTATGAGTAGGATTCAGGGAGGAAGTGAAAACTAACTTTAAATATTTAAAGCAGTCGCTTGCAAGAGGGATTAGACATGATTCCACTTGGCCGCAGAACCAGGAACAATGGGGTGGCCGTGGGGAAGAAGAAAACTTAGGCTTTATGTAAGGAAACACTTGCTTGCCACATGAGCTAACCCAAAATGTACAGGGCCGCTGTGGGAAGAAATAGGTTTCCTCTCCCTTGAGGTTTCTGAACACAGTTTGAGTGTTAACTTGGGAATGTCACAAAGAGGGCTCTTGTTTAAGTGCAGGATGGACTGGGTGAGGTCTCTTCCAACTCTGACACTCTGGGATTTTTATGGAGGCTTAACCTTCCTATATTTTTTTTAAATGTACACAAAGCTTCCCACACAAAGAAAAGGAAGTACAGAGAAATTTTCCAATCAACAAACATTTAAAATTATAAAGAGATGTAAGGCAAGCTCTTTTGCATCATTCCTGAATAAAGAGGTTGTATCTTGAGAGAAATAATAATTTTTGTCTTTGGCCATATAGCCCTTACAGTCAATCTTGTACCTGTGGAAATCCTTTGAAAATCTGGGAAGTGTGGTTTTCTGATGAAGTAAACTTTGGGGATATTTATGTCAGGTAATGACACCTTAAAATAGTTTTGGTAAGGAACAGTAACGTATTAGATTTCAAGGTTAGAAACAATAGAGAAAAGTGTTGCAACATCATTAAGTTGGTCACCAACTACTAAATAAATTAATGCTAGTTCAATCACAGAGGCATTAAAATAAAGACCAGACAAGCTTATAAAAAAATGAGGGTTATTCAAATAACAAAGAATAAAAATGCAGTAGATAAATATCAACTTACATTAAATCCCCAGTAATGGAAATTACAGTAAAGTAAAACGAGGCTATTTCACAGCAAGATTTATTAATACATCCAAAAGAAAGAAAGAAAAATCATTTTGTCACACTATATACAGATAATACATACAGTGTTTTATACACATATTACATCAGTTTTTACACAAGAAAAATATACATAAAAATGTAAACTTTTGTATACAAAAACCCTTAAACAAATTAAACAAGGACCAGATAACAAAAGGAGACCAATCCATTATTATTTCATCAAATTTTTTAAAATGGTCATACAGTACATTCATTGAGATATATATGGAAAATGTGAACCAAGTCTTCCTGTTTAAAGGGAAAATACAAACCAGAAGCCTACCTGCTCCTAAAATGTGGTCCTCTAGCACACCTGCTTTAAAAGCCTTGGTGTTCCCTTTGATCAGAACTGGGGGCTCTGGCCAAAAACCATTTCTCCCCTCATCTTGCTCCCACACATTGTTTAAAAGCGGTCTCTGCAGAAACAAATGGCATCAGGCTTTTGTGCATACTAACTAAGCTTTCAGCCACTAGTAAGACAGAGGAGAATTGAAGTTTGTATGTTCCCTTTAAGCAATTATTGTTTTTCTTTTTTGTGAGCATTTTCAATGTACGGCATGTTAGCAAACTTTGTGTGCCAAGGTGAGAGGGGACAATGAGAAAGAAGGATTGGGGGAAAGGACTGCTAGTCCTTGCTACCGTGCAGCTACTTTGAAAGAAAGAAAGAAAGAAAGAAAGAAAGAAAGAAAGAAAGAAAGAAAGA
>NW_020954580.1:19495468-19602272 GCF_900497805.2 Vombatus ursinus | reverse complement strand
AGAAAGAAAGAAAGAAAGAAAGAAAGAAAGAAAGAAAGAAAGAAAGAGAAAGAAAATGAAAGCGTGCAAGCTGTCGTTCACTGTTCCGTATGTGCTGCCTCCTATTGGCTTCCCCAATGCAGCGGGTTCATATTCTATAGCTTTCTAGCAGCTATACAACTATTGCGAGGCTTTCTGCTGTAAGGCTGCTTCTGATATCTGGCTGAGGCTAGGCTAACTTTCCAAATGACAGAAACACGAACCTCTCTAGGACAGTCTTACGGTGTATGCTTAGTTAAGTCCACTGTTTTCTGTAACATCTTGAAATGACGATTGTCCATCTACCTTGTTTGTCTATTATGTCTTGAGGAGGTAATGTGTTCTGCCATTCAATTACAAAATCAAATAGCAATTAAGAGTTTTCTTAATGTTCTTGCAATCAGCATGATAAATCACTGAAAAACACTTGAGGCTGTGGGTCTAACGAAGAGTTAGGCCTATGTCCAGTATGAACAGTCTCAAAATTCCTTTAACAGAATTCTTAGTGAAGATACTTTTAATTAAATAAATGAAAGGCTCGCTTCAGACAGCTTCATGAGAAATCCACACTCTCTAAGGTGTATTTTGAGCAAGGCTAGGTAACAATGAGGTGATATTTTCTCCCTGCAGCAGGAGGAGAATATTTAACTCTCCTCAGTCAAATCGATTTTAGTTATCATTATATATTAATGAAATAAACAGGCAACCAATGGTGGACCACTATTGATCTAGGGGATAGTAGACAAAGAGTACTAAAGGAAAGGTTAGGGTGTCTTTATAATTGAAATGACCAGACTGGTTGTAGCACATCTCTGTTTCAGAGACAGGAAAAACCACACAAGTTCTTCAAGTGCACTTCCAGCTCTCTCTCACTCCCTTTGAACAGATGATAACTTTTAGGACTGCTTCCCTTGCAATTTAATTTATAACAACAACAATAAGGAAACAAACAAAAATAATAAATAAATAATTTTGCAATGACTTTAGATGATTTAAAATTTTTAAATGTTTTTTAAATATTTTTTTTATAATGTTACATTTTTTGACAATTTGTTACATATACCTGCCACTGCAGGGACAATATTCCAGTAGGGGCAGCATTTTGCTAAATGTAAAAGATTGCCATCCAAAACTCATACATATACATGTGTATATACAGTATATCCACACTACTTATATACATATATTAATATACATATGCATGAGTATATATCAGGAGGACAATTATTTATTGTCTCTGAATATCTATATATTCACTCACATAATATATACTGAAGACATACTGTGTGAGTATATATGCTAGTATATGTACACATGCTCCAACATGTATATATACACTTTGTTTTGTGTGTGCATAAGAGTTTAGAAGGCACAATTATAAATGGATGTAAGTTTTCTATAAAACTGCAGCAAAGTTAAAACTCAATGTCACTACTGTAAGAATATCAAAGGCCACATCGCCAAGAATTTATCATATAAGAATGAGATTTCACTAGAAGAGATGAGAATTTAAAGAGCAATTATAACATGAATTAAAGTAAGGGTTAGCCACAGATTTTAAGAGGCTTACATGTGATTGAGTAGGCTTTTAACTGTCACTGAAAAAGAAAGTGAAAATGCCAAGCTAACTATAACGTGAACCAAAATTTTCAAATGTCAAATTAACAAGACAATAAAGGAGGGAATAAACATGTTTTCTCTACAGACACTAGTGTAACTTACAAAAAGCTTTAACTGTTAGAATCCTTACTCTTTTAGCAATGACCTTATAAAATTTTCTAGATAAAATTCCTAAATTGGTGGGACATTTTTTTCAGATAGACAGAATTTAAACCCACCTTTCCAAATCTGTACAGTGTATACTATTGAGACCTAAGTTTTCTAGGAAACCTCTAAAATAAAGGCCTTTTAAAGGAACAAACAACAGTGACACCAAGAAAAAGATGGGGGGGGGGTTAAACCAAATGCTCTGAGTTGGAATGGAAGTGAGTAAAGTGAGAGAAGCATTGAAGTTTGGCTTTTAAATGATGAAAGTGAGCAACAGTTGGTGGTGATAGTAATAAGGATCAGGGGAAATGGAAAATAGAAGTAATTGTTATAGGGCACCAATTGGTTATAAACAGAAACAAGACTATAATCCAAGGGACTTCTGTCCTAGGGAGTTATGGTGATGTGCCCTAGATAGCCATTTTGTCTGGTCTGCAGTTTCATCTAGAACCCCACTGCTGACGTACTAATCTTGTTAACAAAAGCTATTTATCTATTATACACACACTTTTGGGGAAATATATGTATATAGCTCTATCTATATACACACATATACATACGTGTATATATAGATTTAGATTATACAAATGTATAAATAAACATAATACTTTTTAATCTTTCCATTGACAAGGGCAAGTTTACATTCAGCAAAGTGCCACCACATCTGATATACACATCTCTGTACAAATATACATTAAAAGGGTCTTTTTCCCTCCATTGATGAATGGGGAATATTTTGGTAAATCCCATTACAAACAACTGAAGGGAGAATGGCACCAGTACAAACTTTCCTCTTTCATTTGCATGCTTATGTACAAGAAATATGCAGGAAACAAATTTTTTAAAAATCCACAGAGAGAGTGAACTTGGGAGATGCTGGAAAAGTACAACTGTAAAAAGAACCACATATAGAGCTTTCCTAGGTTTTGACTACATTTAAGTAAATGTGGCTTCAAAATCAAATGACAAATATTTGTGTATTATGAGAAGCTGTTTTAAAAGATTTTAAAAATACATGATTTTCATTATTAAAAATATGAATGAAAAATTCAGTAACATCTATGGTTTTAGTTACTGCAGACTGCTGGATATTACAGCGAAGTATAACAGAACAATGACTTTAAAAACCAAAATAAATAGGAATGTCTCTTTTAAAGTTAACTCTTAGATAAACGTCTAAGAGAAAGCATCATCATCCCCTTGGACAAAAAATATGGAAAATAAAATTGTCCTAAATTCAAAATGGATAGCCCAGTTGGGATAAAAATCTGTTTAAAATAATTTAAACTCTCCCTAACTCTGAAGCATAGTGAAATGATCCCACCAACTCCTCAGTAAAACAAAGCAGTCACCTATGAAAATGGCATTCTTTAAAAAAAAATGCCTACCACAATATTTGTCAAATCGAAATAAGGATGATGGGCAATATTTTGAAGGCAGAGTATAAAGTAATTTACTATTAACTTAAAAATTTACAACGGATATCTGGTCCCACTACCCCACAATAAAATATAGATAACACCTCATTTCCTCTCTCATTTTAAAACCAAAAAAAAAAAAAAAAGAGGGGACAGAAGGGTGTCTTAGAGTCTGGTATTTCTCATGCCATTTTTAAAAAATGGAGCACAATGCAAGTCAATCAAAAAGTTTAAAATAAAATGCACATGATATCAGAGCTAGCCTTTAAAAACATAACATAATAAAGAATTTGGTGTATTTATACAATAGTGACAATGAGAAAATAAGTCCAATCCCCTCAACTAAATAAATCATATTTCTACAATACATTCCATCACCTTGTGTTGCTACTTTTCTCTATTTTACCCTACACACACACATTCATCACACACACACTCCCCCAATGCATATTTTTGCATGTGTGTAAAACACAAATACATACATGCACACAAGTAATTTAATTCTATTTTTAAGTCACAGTGGGAATTCCTTAGTGAGGAGGGGTAAAAAGTTCCTGAATAAGACACTGAGAACATCTAGATTTGACATTTTCTCTCTTTTTGATTTCCCAACTTACAGAATGAACTGTAAATTAAAGAATAAATCCATAGGAAAAAAAAAGAGGTCTTACAAACTTAGTTCACAATTCCAGCTACAGTAGTTGGAGTTTTTATTTGATCTATGTATTTCTATTTACCCTGTAACTAAGCTTCTAGCCGTCTTAAGTGTAAACCACGATCATTTACTAAAGAATGAAATACTCAAGAATTCTATGAGCAGTAATAAATGGGCTAAAAGATGTTCTACATTTTGAGGCTGCAGGATACCATTTTATTTTATATATCTGCAAGGTAGCAAAGAATAGCTATACACCTTGACACGGCAGAGATCCAGTGTAAAAAGGTGCTTCACTAGTTTGTTTTTCACCAAAAAAAAAAAAAAAAAAAAAAAAAAGCTTGTATATAATTTTATAGCTATTAAAACACATAGGAAACATAATTCATTACACTCAATACAGCTTTAGTATAAAACTTATAATTTATGAGGTGATGTTAATAGCATAAATTAATATACCTTTTTCTCTTAAAATCTACAATAAGTATTCTGAAAGCTCATTGGGGAAGGGAACTTTTAAATAAAACTTTTAAAGCTGAGCGTGATGGAAAAATATTCTGTATGCTGAAATTGAGATGAGAGCTCCAAGGAGAAAGAAAGAGTCCCTAGGCAAAACACTGTGGACTACAAAACTCAGTGTGTTTTCTCTTTCTTGCGCTCTCTGTGATGATATTCTACCTTTATTTTCTTTTAAAACTACTTAGTTTTTTTATTTTTTATTAAATTGCCCTTATTTCCACAAGGAATCCCTGAGACATACTCAAACTGTACAGTGAAAATAATCATCACTGTTCAGAGGAACTGGTTCAACCCATCCAAGCAGATGAAGATACTATCCACAAGTATCAAACTTTCCATCATTGCAGCATTGATCCATTGGAACCAACTGTACCTTAATGCTGAAGATTGGAGTCATTTCAGGGCAAATCAGTCTACTCCCAAAGTAAAAGCATTGGTGTGGCATTTAGCTGCATTGAAGCCTTCTGCACTGCAGTTGAAAATTTTCCATGGGGAACTCTGGGTGCATATAGAGCTTACTTCAGTGGTCCCCAGCTTTAAAAAAAAAAAAAGTGAAAGATGTTTCTATTACTCAGACCAGAATAAGGTATAGCTCATACACTATGTGTATGTGTTTCATTACTGAGAAGTGGGCAGAGGCAAGTAGGCAGAAGGGAAAGAAAAGAACTGTGCTGTCTTAAATAGATTATATATAGATTTCTAAGTTTTTCTCATATAGATTTTTCTATAGACTAAACTCTAGAAAAGCAAAAAAAGTGTTAGACAAACTAGCCAAAATCCCTCAGCAATAGAAGATGACGGATAAAAAGGAAATGCTGTCATATTCTCCCTCCAAACTGCCATGTAGAATATATTTCCTTCTACCAGATACAAGACATAATAACACCTTATCATTAACACCAAGGTACTGAGAGATCTAAAGCAGGTGATACCACAAAAAGTAAAAGCAGTGAGGAAAGCCAACAACCAAAAACAGAGTGAAAATGTTTGTTGTTTAGAAAAAAACTCCCTGAAGTTGATTCACAGTCAGCATTTACTGACATAGCAACTGGCAATAAGGAGAAGAATCCATATTGCCATGTGCTTCTGGTATTTTTCCCTAAGTAAATGTTTAGAGGAAAAACAATAGAGCCACATGAACAAACTCAGCTCCTTTCTAGTATGCCAGTAAAAATCATCCACTGAGAGCTATTCTTTCTAACATACTCAGTTATTTTTAACATGGATTTTCTCTTGGCCATGTTTTAAATCACGAGTTTGAATCTCATAAAATGTTACCCTATTAAGAAGAAATGTTTAAATGGTTCTACTTCTATGAAGACTGACAGAGAGAAGGATAATTGCTTCCAAATTGAAATAAAACATCTACTCAATTTCTGAGTTGTCATATGTACATAGTATGTGTGTATATATACATACACATCTGTATATATGTATGTATATACACACACACCCCTACATACATATGAATGAAAACATTTAATGTGATAGCTTTTTCTTTCAGTCAGGAGAAAATTACTCCAAAAAGAATATACCGTCTGTCAGACATTCAATATAAATGTTTGGTATAGGGAAGCCTTTCCACTTAATCACAACTACTTAAAAAATTTGAAGTGATTTCAAAAGAATCTATCTGCATCATTCTGACTATCCTAAAACCCCAACCTGTGGGCCTGAAGGGCCACTGAGAAGGAGCAGACACACAAGAAACTTGTCGAATGTGACTAGATTTTCTTTTAAGGTATCCTTAGAAATGTTCCACAAAACCCCAGGTTCTGTAAGCCACATTTAGAAAAGGACTGCATTTAAGGCCTTAAAATACACCAGATTCAAAACTTTTGGCATACTTCATTCACAAAGGAAGGGGCAACAGCTAGAGAGGAACAGGAGGAAGAAAACAGATTACAAACATTAAAAATTAAAAGAAAAAAAACAATTTAAATGGATAACAATTAGTGTTGTAAATCTTCCTACCTGTCCTTTTTGCAAGCACTTTACACACATTTTACTCAAAATTGGTAGAAACACTTATTCCTGCCATCACTAATACTCTCTCTTAAATGCTGTTCAAGATCTCAGAAAGGATGAGAGGGATGTTTCTAATAATAAAATATCTACGATTTCAAAATTACTACGACTATAATTTCTTATACAAATGTGCCCAAAGCTTATAGTTCCAATTTACATGGCTGGTTGGTCCAAGTCACCAGTAAGATAAATTCTTTGATATAAGCAATTATTCAAGAGGGAAACTGAACTGAAGGGACACCAATATGCAGCAAATATTTAATTTTCTTACCTTTTAATGAATAAAACTTCTCTCTATGGATTAATGTAATCATAGGCTGAAAATGAGCTTGAGTTTAGTGTCATTAAAGAAAACAATACTGATCATTCTGAACTTTGTAGTTCGCGATTCATTGAGCTTTTAAGTATGCAGTCAACTACATAAACACTTCTTTTGAAGAAATAAATTGCCTACTGAATCATTGGGTGAAGAAAAAAGCTGTTAGCTTTCTTTAGACTTAAAACTACAAGCTATACCACCACCAAAAACAAAATAAAACAAACAAACAAAAAACACACACAACACTTCTTACTTGATCTCCATATCCACTACCTTTTTTTTTCTTCAATAAATTATAATTTTCTCATGGAGGGGCATTTTATACATATGCCACATTGCCTGCCAACATGAAATTGCTCAGAAAAGTTATTTACAAGCAATTTTCCCACATGTGGTAGGTTACTCAAGAAAATAATCCTTCACTATATAACCTACAGAACAAATATTAGAAAATCCTTCCATTGCATAGTCTGTTACTTGGTGGGTTAAGTGTAACCGCCATTCATTATTGTGAACAACTGTATACTAGCTACATAACCTACCCAGATGTGCAAAATGCTAAGCCAATTCCACAGAGGAAATGAAATAGTATTTTAACTCAAATAATAATAATTATTGTGTAGGGGTAATAAAGGAGAGAAAATACAACTTTTCTTCAGATGCTAAATTAGATTAGTAATCTAATACACCAGCAAAAGATAGCATACATTGAAATGATGATTCTGACTCCTACAGCATAGGATACTTCCATTAACTGCAGCAACTCTGTAAACGAAATCAGTATTAACTGTACCTAACTGGCCTTTACATATGGTCCCAAACCACTGCAGAAACAAAGTGACTTTTCTTGTGTCATGGTATTATTTTACTATGCATTGTGTACCTCGGTCTAAAATACCAGCAATTTTCCACCCGAAGAGGACCATATTCCTAATGCAAGATTTGCTTTTGATGCCAGTATTACCTCTAAACATTCCATAGAAGTAGCTAATTTTTAGATTTTCAGAATGAAAAAAAAAAAAGCTTTACTCCATTGTTTTCATATAAATAAATATATCTACCAAGAGATTAAAATTGCTACACTGACTCTTTGGCAAGAGGGTAATTGTTCTAACCTCTTGGTATTATAGAAATGTACTTCTCTTTTCAACCAAGGGAACAATCCAGGCAAATGGCAAGAGCAAATCAAATCAAAAGCTATGCAATCTTTCAACTGGGTGAGATGTGAGGAAAAGGAGTACTTGCACTATCTTCAACCCTGCACCAGTGCTTTCTAAAGGCGTTCTTCCCTCTGGCCTCAGCACAGGGGACTCCATGAACACTAATTTACTCAAAGTTTTTGGTGTGAAGCTATAACTGGCAACATTCCTGATCATTGCGTGCCTCCTTACTAGAAAGCAGAAAAGGGCTTTTCAATGCACACAAAACAGAAAACTGCAAACAACATAATGTGCAACTTACTACAAGTTTTGTTAACTGAAGAGTTTTAAGCAGCCAATGCACAGGACAAAGAGCCAGGATAGATAAAATTCCAATCTATGATTACCATGATTATGAATTTCCCTTTGCTCAAAAAGGAGAGGCGATGAGGAAGACATATTATTTTGCAATAAGCTTTAATTAGTACATAATGGGAACTGAGTTAAATCTATGGGAATGGATGACAATTATCCAATGATACTTAAATCTGTACTAAAAATTGGAAAATAGTCCAGAAAACTAAATGACACTTTCTGAGCCAAGGTTAACTACCCATAATCATGCCAATACATACATTAAGGAGAGCTCACTAACATAAGGTTCACTGATGAAAAATTGTCAAATTATCTGTCTTCCTCACCACTGCAGAATAAATTTATGGTAAGAAATCTTGCTTCATAACATAATTTATAATTCAGAAACTTCTCAAGCTGAAGAAAAGACAAAGCTATTCAAAAAATAAATCTTCCAACCAACTTTTCATGATTAAAAAAATTAAATACATTACAAACATTTTTTTTTTTGGCCCTTAAAAGTAAAAGAGTTTAATAAATACTTGTTTTAAAAGTAGGGCATACAAGGATTAAAGACAGTCATGACATTTCCCCTCCATAAGCTCAGGCACATGGTTTCAGCACAGTACATGCTGATCGCTGCCATTCCTTTAAAAAGCAAAGAAAAGAAGCTTTCAAAAGAAGGGAGTGGCTAAAACTAGCATGGCATAAAGAGATACATACATGAAGTAGGAAAATATAACCAAAACTTCACTCATTTGGAAGGAATTAAATTCAAATATTCCCTGACTCAAAGGAACCTATTGTCCCACCTCACTAAAGGTTATGTTCTACCTGGGTTGTTTTTCTTTAAATATATAAATTAGGCTAGATTCAGTAATAAACAGCCAATAACCTATCTCATGGGATAGTGAAACCTCTCTGCAAAAAAGCAGAAGCAGATTGCTTTTTAAATTTCTTTCATCACACATCTAAAAGACACAAAAGCAGGCAATAGAGAACCCTCATATGTAATTTTATAGTCATTAAATTACTAAATCACCCAGTATTTTAATCTTACTAATCATGAATAAATCTATAATTTTGGAAAATTTCCCAAAACCAATTTTGAACTTCCTTTGCAAAGAGAACACCACACAGGTCCAATTCTACTTACACTAACAAATCCAAATTTACTTGCACCTAAGTATTTAAATTATTTTAATAAAATTAGGAGGTAGGTGAATTTAAGAATAATTTCTAATTTCCGGGTTTGCTTTAACAAAAACTATCAGTGTACCCCTCAGGTAGTACAACTAATTAATAATTGGAACATTGATCTCATAAGCGTCTTCAACATTTTTACAACTCCTACTGAAAAGACACTACTAAGAAAATGAAAAAATTCTAAAGCAATAGATGGCTTAAGGAATTCATAGATTCCCAATTTTTTGAAATCCATTTGACTTATCCTGCTTTACACACCAAAATAATTTGTTCTGTTACTTCTGGCAAATAGATTTCATGAAAAGGATTTAAAAACAAATGCTAGCCTGACAAACGCTGCTAGGAGGCCACAGAAACCCTACAATAATTCTGGTCAGTTTTTCCTGGGACTATTAAGTCTCTCATTCCATTTACCAACCAAATTTTTCCTTTTACTTTTTTTCCCCTTGGGCTGCTAACGTTCAGAAGAAAAGGCTGCTGATTATAAAAGTGCAACTCATATGGCCAGGTCACTTCCCTCACTTAATCAATTCAAGTTAACACACAGTAGGAAAGAATGATGGATTTCAGTAAGGTTGGGAATTGGGAAAAAGGAGGAAAGTAAGCAAAAACAACCTTTTTTCCTTATTAGAAAAATATGGGACTGTTGCTTCCTGCCTATACATTCATACACACAAGCACACGTAGACAAACACACACAGAGGAGGTCAAAAGACATTTTTTTCTTCTTAAGCACTATCCTACTTAAGAATGGAACTCTAGCCTCAATGCAGTGTTTCAGCAGACTAGTGCTAAGTTAGAGGCCTCATCCACCTCTCCACACCATTAGCTATTTTCTTAAATGGGGACTCAGTAAATTAGCAATCTATCCAGAACCGCCTCTTATAAAATCTGGCAATGGGATGGAAAGTATTGATCTGAACCCTAGGAAGTAGTAAAGGGCACTGGTTATCTGAGGTATCTTCTCATTTCTCAGTCTCACTGCTAAAAATCAATGGCATCCAGTCACTGTGCTGAACCGCTAAGGAAAACGTGAGGGTAACGTGAACCTGTCAAGAGGAAAGGAGCACCGGTGGACAGAGCACACGTCAACACTGAAGCAAGGTTCACTTCAGGGGACCTGCCCAACTGCGAAGCCAGGCTTCCCGCTGGCCCCGACCTTATTTTTTAAAATGCTGAAGAAGGGGAAGCGGGAAGGGATGCCTAAAGAGGAAACTAAAGACAGAAAACACACGGTCCCCACCTGCCTGCAAACACACAGACACGCCGCTCAGTTAGGGGCGGTGAAGGGAGAAGATGAACTATTGGTACTTGTAGCAGTGGCACCTGTTACTGTGAAGCCTGTCGGAGGGGCTATCGAGCTGTGGCTGGGCTGCAGGTCCTTCGGAATGCCACTGTGAGAACTCAGCTGGTGGCCAAAGGCCGCACTGAACTGAGGGAGCTGCTGCTTAGGAGAGGTGGAGGCCATCAGGTCAGCAGAAGAAGGCCCCATGCCACTGAAGCTGGTCTGGGGTAACCCCGGAAGCACACTAGAGCTGTTTGGGGTCACAGTGGCGAAGGCAGGCTGTGTGGTCTCTGAGTTCGAGGTGGTAGGCGGTGTGGACAGGGAAGTGGAAAGGAGATGTCCATCTGCGCCGAGAAGGTTGCTAAACGGAGAAGGATCGCCAAGATTGACAGGGAGATTGCCCCAGTGAGTTCTGGGGTTCACCACTCCACCAAGGGGCACCTCGAGTTGGGTTGGGAGCAAGTGCTGTGCCATGATGGGCATTTCTGCTGAGAAGGTAGCTGCCATGTTATCACCAGAGAAGGTTGTGGCATGGGGAGAGGTGATATGATCGCTGTAGGGAGACGGCACATGCTCGCTGTCATAATGGCTTCCGTGGGGCGAGGAGTGTGAATGATCACTGCTATATTGCTGTCGTGAGGTGATTAGGTCATCTGCCTTGCTCAGCAGCTGGGCAGGGTGTGGCCTCTGGGAGGCATGGCTGCCATCATGAAGTCCATGAAACTGTCCTGGGAAGGCTCTCTCCCCAAGAGCACTCTGGCTTATCAGAGTAGCAGAAGTAAGGCCAACATTGGCTGGGGCAGAGAACTGCCCCTGGATCTGCCCTGCCAGGGGTGTAGGTGGGTTAGACAAGGTAGCAGAACGGAGCAAGTTCTCATCCAGCTCTAGGCTAGAGAAATTATCGTGCACTATGCGGCCATTCAACAGCTCCCCTAGGTCTGTGTTAACGTCTCGGCTCAAGGACTGAATTCCTGAAGCTCCGGGACCTGTGGAGAACACCCCCATGCCTCGCTCTGAAAGCTCCTGAACTGGCACACCGTCTGACTGGGTAAGTACTCCAATGGTACTCAGGCACTCGAGGGAAGTTACAGCCTGCAAAGCCCGTTCGAGTTCCTCCGCCTCTTCTGTTGTAGGAAGGAGGTCTCCATTCTTACCTAAGGAAACAAAAGTCACCAAAAGGATCAGCCCTCTCACCTGACATTGATGCAATACGTTTAAACTGCTGTAAACAGCAGTCTAATCAAAGAACTGGATGAAAGAAAATATTTCAATGAATTGGACTGGAAAGAGAAAAAATAAATATTAAATTGTGGAACACAACTCAGATTTCACACTGTCATAGCAACTGAATCACCAACAATTTTATACATGAGAATCTAGATCTCCAACTCATAAAACTGAACAATCAAATTACTCCATAGCAGTTCAAAACTCCCAACTGTTGACTTGCTCATGGGCTTTGCATAGACCTAGATTATATTAACATTATGAAACATAGCAAACATATCAAATAAGTTGAGCTTTGAGACAAAAAGTTCAGAAGACAAAGTCTACCCTTAGCTCCTCCACCTGGAGTGGTAGCTGTGAAAAACTAAACAAAGATTTATATTTCATGTCAAGACTTAGGTGTTTGGCTCATTTCACAGATCATCTTTTAAAATTCTTTTCTTTATTCTCAAACTCTCCCCTCTACTCTTCCATGTACTACCAAAATTTTCATAAAACAGAAGTCCATGAAACTATTTTGCTCTGCTTTCTGATATTACAAGGAATCTGACTTATCCTAAGGGGGAAGAAAGCTCCAATCCAAAAGGCTGACAGAAACATTCAAAAGGGCATGAAACCAATAACTAAAAAGTTAAATTTTGCAACGTCCAGGAACATTTCTAAAAAGAACAAAATTTCTGTGGGATAAACAAACATAATTTTTGAAATGTATACTTCAGCTAAGGTTGGGGTAATAAAGTTAGGACAGGTATTCATTTCTTTGAAGATCTATAACAAACCTTTTTTTAACATTTAAAATGACTAATTTCAAATGACACTTACAAGGGTACCTATAAAACAAATAATGAATCTACCAAAACAACACTACAGTCATGCAGACAACAAATACCACAACTTTTAAAGAGGGTGAAAACAGCTTTAGCATTTTGTAGTCTCTACCTAAAATGAGACACTATTATTTGATAAGAATGTTTCAACTATATCTCAAAAAGAAAAATCTGCTTCCTTCCTTTTCAACTCATTTTTGGAACTTGTTTCCTGAAAAATAAATAATCAAAACAAGGAATTAAAAATACCTTCAAAAAAATCAAAATCTTGTAAGTCATCGGGTAGCCGTGGCAAGACATCTGAAAAGTCCTCCTGATTCAATTCCAAGTCATGTGGAATGTCAGTGATCTCATTGGCAATGTCATCAGGCAGCTCGTCAGTACTCAGCTCCGGTGTGGAAGGACTCCTGGGAGAAGAGAGGAAACCGCATCTTTAATTAGTTTCCCTCAACTTCTTATGTTTGTTACTAAAACGGATTCATTCATCCTTAGAAAGTTTTCTATATTCATCACAAAAGTGGAAAATAATAATCTATTAATAAGTTTCATATTTTCCTATATGAATAGAAAACGTATGCGAAAGTAGACAATTCCTACAAGACAAGTAGGAAGACTGGCTTGACAGAAACTACCCTAACACTGTTCTAAAATGAGCAGTTCCATAAAACAAGATTCTGTTCAATGCTTATAAGCACTTGGCATACAGATAACAGATAACCTTTCCCAGATATTTATGACATATATTAAAAATTATATTAAATATGCCCATTTGAAAACTTTTACTGGCTATCATTTCAATTATTATTATTAAATTTGCAGTCAGAAAAATTTGGTCAAGAGAATTTCTTATATATAGAATAGGGATGTTAAAAGGAGGGATTTCCACCAGGCGCCCCCCATTTTTGTAAAAGAATAGAAAAAAAAAAGGAAAAACAAAAACTTTTCTTTCTCCTTTAGTCACTGAAAAAATGCATCTCAAAGAATAGTTTGTGAATTCAGCAATCATGCTGACTCTGGTATCCTCATCACTTCTACCCAAATTAATAATGTATAAGATTATATAATTTACTTGTTCAATGCCATACCAATCAAATTACCAAAAAATTACTTTATAGATTGAGAAAAAAATAACAAAATTCATCTGGAAGAACAAAAGGTTAAGACTATAAAGTGAATCAATGAAAAAAAACGTGAAGCAAGGAGGCCTAGCAGTATCAAATCACATTGCAAATGATCATCATCAAAACAATTTGGCACTGGATAAGAAATAGAGTGGTCAATCAGTGAGATAGAGCAGGTACATGATACACATGACTAAATGAGCACAGTAGTCTAGTATTTGATAAACCCACAGATCGCAGCTACTGGGATAAGGACTCACTATTTGACAAAAACTGCTGGGAAAACTGGAAAGTAGCACAGCAGAAACTAGGCACAGAACAACATTGATACCATATATCAAGATAAAGTCAAAATGGGCACAAAATTTATACATAAAGGGTGATAAGGGGAGCATGGAAGAAATTACCTATCAGATCTATGGATAGGGGAAGAGTTCATGACCAAACAGTAGATACAGGGGTTCATGGAAGGTAAAATGGATCATTTTAATTATATAAAATTTTAAAAGTTTTTGCACAAATAAAACCAATGCAGCCAAAATTAGAAGAAATGCAAGAAGGGGGGGGGGGGTGGCAGCTGCATCAAGTTTCTCTGATAAAGGTCTCATTTCTCAAATATATAGGGAACTGGGCCAAATTTATAAAAAGTAAGAACTACTCAACTTAGAAATGGTAAAAAATATGAAGAGGTAGTTTTCAGAGAAAGAAATCAAAAGCTATCAATATGAAAAACTGCTCCAAATTACTAATAATTTATATAGCTCTGAGGTATCACCTCATACCTATCAGACTGGCTAAGATGTCAGAAAAGAAAAATGATGAATGCTGGAGGGGATGTGGGAAAATAAGTACACTAATGCAGTGCTGCAGTTGTGAACTAGTTCAACCATTCTGTAGAACAATTTGAAATTATGCTCAAAGGACTATAAAACTTTTCTAGCCCAAAGGGCTATCAAACTGCATACTCTTTGATCCAGCAATACTACTACTATATCTACACTCCAAGGAGATCAAAGAAAAAGGAAAAAGACCCCACATAAAAAATATTTATAGCAACTCTACTTGTGGTGATAAAGAATTGGAAACTAAAGGGATGCCCATCAACCATGGAATGGTTGAACAAGTTAGGGTATATGAATGTGATGGATTATTATTGTGCTGTAAGAAATGAGGAAGGGGATGGTTTCAGTAAAACCTGGGAAGACTCGTATGAACTGATGCAAAGTGCAGTGAGAAGAACCAACAGAACAATCTACACAGTAATAGCAACATCATAAAAACAATCAACTGTGAAAGACTTAGCAACGCTGATCAATACAGTGATCCACCACAACTTCAAAGGACCTATGATGTAACATGCTATCCATCCCCAGATAGAGAACCTAGAGATTCAGGGTATAGATTGAAGCATATTTTTTCTTTCTTGTTTCTATTGCTTCCCCACTCTACCCAAAGCATGGCTAATGTGGAAATATTTTGCATGATTTCATATTATAAGGCATATAATATTTCTTGCCTTTTCAATGGGTGAGGAAGGGATTAGAGAGGAGAGAATTTGGAACAAAAAATATTTTTAAGAATACATATGATTTTTCATTATATACTTAGTTTATGATAATAATAGCTTATTCCCAAGTACTTTTTATAAATAATCTCATCTGCTCCTGATGACAACACTGTGAAGTGAGCAGGGAAAGAATCATACTTCTCATTTTAAATAGAAGAACAGGTCCATCAAACTTTAATGACTGAGCCAGAGTCACATAATTAAGAAAAGGAAGAGCCAAGACTTAACTCCAAGGCTCCTGGGCTCAGATGCAATGATTTTTTCACTATCTTGCCACACTACTCCCCAAAACCATAGCTGGTAAAACAGAAGAATTAGACACTACTCCCCAATTTTCCATTTTTGCACCTGTTCTCCTTACCTTAATAGAAAGTTTTGCTTTAGATCTACTATAACTAGGTGTCATATAGATATAATTAAGTATTGTAATGTTAGTAATTGAGGTTTTTCTCTTTTTAAAAAAAATTTATTCTGAACTTAAGAGATACAACAAGCATTTTCGTAACAGCAGAATAGAAAGAAAAAAGATAATTGCAATGAAACTGCAAATCTATTATGTACAATTTGCTATTCCTTTTAAATATATGCTAACTTTTTTTTTATAACTTTTTTTTCCCTTTCTTTCCTTCCATTCCCCCACTCTTGCTCTAGAGATGGCTACCATTAGACACAAATATGTATATATGTAAAATTATTCAATACACACTTCTATTTATCAGTTCTTTCTCTGGATGCATATGGCATTTTCATTCATAGATCCTTTGTAGTTAATTTGGGTATTTATAACAGCCAAAATGATTTAGTTACTCAAGGTTGTTCTTAAAACAATATTTCTGTGGGCAGCTAGGTGGCACAGTGGATAGAGCTCTGGCCTTGGAATCAGGAGGACCTGAGTTCAAATTCGGCCTCAGACGCTTGACATGTATTAGCTGTGTGACCCTAGGCAAATCACTTAACTCCAACTGCCTCACCAAAAAGCAACAAAAAAAAAATTTAAAAAACCAATATTGCTGTTACTGTACACAATGTTCTCTTCATTCTGCTCATTTCGCTCTTCATTATTTCATTTGAGTCTATCCATGTTTTTCTAATATAATCAAGCTCATTATTTCTTATAGTACAGTGGTATTCCATCAAAATCATACACCACAACTTGTTCAGCCATTCCCCAACTGACAGGCACCCCTGCAATTTCCAGTTCTTTGCCACTACAAAGAGAGCTACTGCAAATATTTTGGAACATACAGGTTCTTTTCGTTTTTCCATAATTATCTTTGGAAACAGACCTAACAGTGGTACTGCTAGATCAAAGGGTAAAGGCAGTTTAATAACTCTTTAGGCATAATTCCAGATTGTTCTCTAAAATGGATGGGATCAATTCACAATTACACCAACAATAAATTTAGTGTCCCAATTTTTCCACATCCCCTCCAACATTTGTTGCTTTTTTAGCCAATCTGATAGGTGCGAGATATGTCAAAGGTGTTTTAATTTGTATTTCTCTAATCAATAATGATTTTGAGAATTTTTATATGACTGTAAGTAATTTTCATTTTTTATCAGAAAACTGCCTGTTTATATCCTTTGACCATTTATTAATTGGGGAATGACTCATAATCTAATAGATTTGACAGTTCTTTATATATTTAAGGTATGAGACCTTTATCTGAGAAACTGTCTATAAAATTGTTTTCCCCAATGTTTTGCATTTGGCTACATTTGTTTTATTTGTACAAAACCTTTTTAATTCAATGTAATTGAAAATGTTCTTGGAAGAACTTAAAAAGGACTTCGAAAATCAAATAAGAGAGATTGAGGAAAATTTAGGGAAAAAAAATATAAGCAATCCAAGAAAATCAAGAAAATTATGAAAAGACAGTAATTGAGATTTAAGTAGCTGCAAAAACAAAGTGATCAGCTTTTCTCTTCCAGAATGGATTGCTCCAAAGGTACAGGTATTAGAATGATATGGATACTACGTTTTAGACCTAATTCCTTCCATCTCATCTAACCACATTCTTCCTCCTGCAAAGAGAAGTAAACACTCTAATAATGTAGGTAACTGACCGCATCTGGGAGATTTCCACTGGCAGTGAGACGCTGGTGGGCATGCTGAGGTTTCCTTGGGGCACTGCAGGGGGAATGGGTTTCTGCGGCCGACGTGGTCCACGCCTTCTTTTCTTCTTATGTTTTTTGGTAAGTGCAGGTGGCTTTGTTTTTTTCCTGGGTTTCCTCTGCTGCTGGTGCTGAACTTTACGGGAGTTATCTCCTCTCAAAAAATTATCCTTTTGTAAAGAGTATGATATAGAAACAGTAAATATCATGGTTTCAGTTGGGCTGTTGACTTTTTTAAAAATGTAATTCACTGTAAAAAAAGCAAAAACCCAAAACTTAAAAATCCTCCCTAAGAAAACACCTATCTTGTTATACGTGTTAATTTTAATAATGATCTCAACAGAATTCATTATTAACAATTTGTATAAAAGACAATTATAAGAGAGGAACAAAGGAATCACTTAAAGTAAGTCCTGCAGTATCTCACCTAAATTTTCTATCTCCTGTAGCACTAAGCCTAGGGCTCTGCAACACAGAACTGAATTAGACTACAAATGGATTTCTCCAAACCAATTAAAAACCTGAGATCATCTATTCTAACCTTCATAAACACTCTGGAGCACAGAAACCAAATTAGTTGTATCTACCTAATAAATACAAGGTCAGGACAAAAAACATATTAGTGGTAGCAGTTCTACAAAATGCTTTGAGCCACATGCCTAATGCATAAAGTCAGGTTCAAGAAATATGTCACTATGGAAGATGTTTGTAGAGAGAGAAAAGAAGTTCAAGAAGTTCAAAAGTACAGTGCACATCTTGGCACTCATAATGAAATCCCATAACCAGTTCCATGGGAATACAAACCAACAGAGTTTATATTCTCATTTTAGCCTAAAAAACCAGAAATTCATGTCACTGTAGGTAGTCAGATGCATATTACAAAGAATGCATATGAGCAAAGTAACTGCAACAGATTATGGAAACTCTCAACATCTAGAAGAAATGAAGAGATGAATATAAATGGATTAACAGGCTTCTTGGAGACCAGAAAGAGTGTCTCTCATCAACAACTTGATTTCTTTTGGATGTTTTATATTAAATCCAACCATGGAGAGGTGAAGAAATATTTTTTGCAAGATGAATATAGAAGTAGCTCCGAACTGGGAGGACTTTGGAGTCCTCAGTCTCATCTCTTCAATTATTCAACTATGTAACCATGGGCATATCTCAACCTTTCTGGGCTTCTATTTGCTCATCTAGAAAAATAGCGGGAGATGATAGAACTAGATGATGCCAAGACCTCTTGTAGTTCTAAAGTGCCAACCTCCTACTCCTCTTCAATTTTATCAATAACAATCAGGGAATAGTGGCAAAATGAGCCCCCAGGGGACCTCCTCACTTTCCGTTTTGAGCATTTCTAAAATGTACTATGCCAAGCCACACTTTCTTCCCCCTTACTTCATTCCTTGCACAGGACTGATGGTGCTTAGGCTTTTCCACTTTTTCCCCATAGTGAGTATTACAATTGTAAGGAAGGAAGAAGGATTGAGAAAACAGGGGAAAGTTTATGGTGGAAGAGCTCAAACAGCACTCAAAAAACAACACATCATAAGCCTGTCAGAACATGGCCTCCTTGGTCAATTATACTTTCTTTTTTTTTCCCCCACAGAAAGATTTCATATCATGGTGGAGCTTTTCTGGTTCCTTTTTTTAAGGGTACATGAAACTTAAAGCTGATT
This sequence comes from Vombatus ursinus, assembly GCF_900497805.2. Lineage (NCBI taxonomy): Eukaryota > Metazoa > Chordata > Mammalia > Diprotodontia > Vombatidae > Vombatus > Vombatus ursinus. The sequence continues at coordinate 19,583,028 of NW_020954580.1, read as the reverse complement.
CTCCCTACTTGGCACATGCCTGAAGGTTCAATATTCAAATAAGCTTGTCCTCTGGAGAATCCCAGAAACAGTCACCCATGTATGGGAAGGATAACCTGTATAGTTTTACTACTGAATAAAAATTAACAATAAGATAAGTTAACTTTTAAAGATTCTGTAGCTCCCTTTGGATAGAAACATAAAGGATACTGTTTAATCTACTTAAGCGAACTGCCTCTAAACCCCTTTTAGGAGCACTCATTTTCCCAGAAAATTGATGTTATTTACAAACCATCCTTATCAATACAAAGCAGGTTCTGAAATACTACACTTTTATTTGGAAACATTTAGTTAGCCTAGTTGGTGTTACTATATTCAAAAACATTTAATGGGTATGAAGTATTCACTATATGCAAGACATTGTCAGTATTATATCATAGAATGTTAGAGCTGAAAGGAATATTAAAGAACATCATCTAGCTTAAAACTCTTTAAATGACACATGATGAAAATGAAAGCTAAGAATGAGGCTGCTGGTGACACACTGGATAGAGCCCTGGTTCTGGATTCAGGAAGATCTGAATTCAAATCCAGAATCAAACACTTACTAGCTGTATGACTCTGGGCAAGTCATTTAACTTCTGTTTGCTCTGTTCCCTCAACTGTAAAATGGGGGTGATAATAATAGCACCTGCCACACAGGGTTTTTGTGAGGATTAAATGAGATAATATTTGTAAAGTACTTAGCATAGTGCCTGGCACGGAGTAGGCATTACTACATAAATGTTAGCTATCATTATTATTATGACCCTGGTCTTCTCTTAGTTGAGGGACCTCTATTACCTTTAAAATATTACAACAATATTTCTTTAAAGAATTTTTTAATTTGGATACTTCACTAAATCATATTGGCTTCCTTTCTCCTCCTCCTCCCACCCCTCAATTGCTCTGAATCAGGGCTTACTATATCAGCATGGGCCAAAGCAACAATTAAGTCCATTTTTCAGAATTATACAAAAGCAAATGCGGAAAAAAATGTGACTATAAAAACTTTGGAATATACTCAGTTTGATACTGTAATGGCTCAAGTTAAGAAAACATGTATATATGTTTTAGGGATATTAGAGGAATGGGGGAGGAGCAGGGAGCAGAGTTATTGGTAAACAGCGAAGAGAATGCTGTTTTTTCATCTGTAAAATGGAGGAGTTGGAGATGACACCCTCTAAGTTCCCTTTCAGCTATAAATTTGGTGATCTATCACCTAAAAAGGAACTTTATTTTTTCTGGGTTTGTTTTTTTATTTTTGAGGGGTCTGAACCTATGAATTCCTAAGTGTGGTGAACTCTCTTTACCAACACAGATATGCAACTTTCTGTAACGTAAAGACCTGCCTAAGATGAGAGAGTAAAGTGATTTGCCCTTGGTCACAGAGATAAAATGTGTAAGAAGCAGCCCTGGAACCCAGGCCAAACAGGATTATATAAAAATACAACCTGAACTTACCATTTTTTTGGCATGTTCTTCACACAGAGGCGTCTGGTGCGTAATGTCAAAAACCGGCACACAACACTGCTGCCCATCTGCAAACTTAGCTGTGCAACTTGAGAAGAGCTGCTGAGAGCGGTTCAAGAGGATATCTGTGTTTTTCAGTGTCAGGAACAACACACAGCAAGCCATGATGGAAAATTCCATTTAATTTTTCTAATGATTAACAATAATAATAATAATTGTGTACAATATATAAAAATATATTTTAAAATAAATATATAACCTATAAATCAAACACATTAAAATATTTAAGAAAATGCACCTCTTTTCATCAGAGAGGTGGGACTCAATTAGTCTGGAATGGTGAACGTGCTATCAGATGTGGCTAATGCATATTGTTGGTTTTTGCTACGTTTTTAAAAACCTTGTTATAAAGAGATGATGTATTGGGAAAGGAAAGGAATATATTCAGAAATGAATGTGAAATTTTAAAAGAGATCAATAAAGTTTCTTTTTAAAAGGAAACATTTTTAATGTGCCTCACAATGCTTGTGAAATATAACTTTCTGAATTTTATCATTAAGACAAAAATTAAGACAGCAGCCCAACTACTAATGTGGGGCGAAATGGTAAAGCTGAATGGCCAGTCATTTATTAGGCTATGTTTCTGGAGGCAGTCCATTTTGCTAATTGTCTTCCAACAAGAGCTTCCTTGAACAGTACACTCTTTAATCAATTTTGTCATTTTGGAAAAACATGGCCAATATGTACATTTCCTTAGAAATTCACGAGTTCATAAAAGCCTATGATGGTAAGAACCTTTCTTCCCAAAAGAAGAATATTTTCACAAGAAATCTAGCTCAAGGGTAAAATTTTATATACAAATAACAAATCCAAATCACTGAATGCCAATCAGCATAAAATTGAATTTTATATTTCACATTTCCAAACAAAAACTCAAATTTAAAGATCTAAGGTGGCATTTTTATGCCAAAATGTTGCTTTAAATTATAACTATTCAGCAATTGGTTCCCCAGAACTAAGTTAATATCCAATACTAAGACTTTAAATACTGCCCAAAGCAACATGGGCACAAAATAAGTTGAAAAAGAAAACTATCATAGTGAAATAGACAATACTAAATTTGGAAAGTCAATATTCTTCTCAGGGTGAACTTATACCCAAAGAAATATCTTTCCATTTTTCACATGTGAACTATCAATAATTTTTTTTAACTTTAGGATAAATGCCAAAGAAACTATAAAAAAAGAGAACTCAAGATTATGAGTAGGAAAAAAAAAAAACAGACAAGTATGAATTTTTTTTAAAACTTTGTTTCCACAGGGCAGCTAGGTGGCGCAGTAGATAGAGCACCACCCCTGGAGTCAGGAGGACCTGAGTTCAAATGTGACCTCAGACACATAACACTTCCTAGCTGTGTGACTCTGAGCAAGTCACTTAACCCCAATTGCTTCACTAATAAAAAAAAATTGTTTCTACCATTAAAAGAATCAAAATAGAAAGCTTGTTAATAAAGAATATAAGACTCCTCTAATAGCTAGAGGTGGAAGCATCCAATGACCTTCAGTTAGCCCCCAGTGGAAGAAATCTCATTTCCTAGACATTGCCTTTCATTCATTCCAGACTACCTCTTCAGTCACTAACTCTAACAAGTGCTTACACAAGTTTATCTCATAGCAAAAGGTACATTATTCAGTAATTCTACAGGACCTATAAGCAGTTGTTGAAATTGTTGAAATGTAATCTATAGATTTTCTTCAGTGAGTAGAATTATCATCACTTAAAAGCTACTTGTATCACTAATAATCACAGAAATGCAAATTAAAGTAACTCTGAGGTTCCATCTCATATCCATTAGATTGTCAAAAGTGAAAAAAAAAGAAAAATGACGAATGCTGGAGGTGCTGTGGGAAAACAGGTATATTAATGCACTATTAGTAGGCTGTGAATTTGTACAGCAATTCTGGAAAGCAATTTGGAACCATGGTCCAAAAGTTATTAAACTGTTTATACCCTTTTGACCCAGTGATACTGGGTCTAAACTCCAAAGAGATCAAAGAAAGAGGAATAGGGTCCATATGTACAAAAAGATTTACTAAAGCTCTATTTATACTGGCAGAGAATTGGAAACTAAGAGAGTTCTCATCAATTGGCAAATGGCTGAAACAACTATGGCATATGAACTCAATAGAATTCTATTGTGCCATAAAACATGAGGAAAAGAATGGGTTCAATGAAAACTGGAAAGACCAGCATGAACTGATGCAGAGTGGTGTGCACAGTATCAGAAGAAAAATGTATACAACAACAACATTGTAAAGACAAACAACTTTGAAATATTTAAGAACTCTAATCAATGAAATGACTAACCATGATTCCAGAGGACCAGGATGAAGTGTGTGAATCATCACTTGACAGGCAAGGTGATGGATTCAGGAAGCAGAATGAGACATTTATAGACATGGACAATATGGGAATTTTTTTTGCTTGACTATGCATAATTGCTACAGGGTTTTTATTCTTTCTTTTCAATTGGGGGGTCATAGGAAGAGAAAACAAATGCTTCTTGTGCTGCCACTATTGAATTTGTTTATTCTGAAATGACTATTTAGTACAACACTTCAGCAATTTCCTTAAAAGTAAGAAAGAGTAGTCAATTAATTCTTTTGGCTATCACAAGAAAATAAGAAGAAGAATGGGTAATATTTATGCTAAACCTATTGCAGTTTTGCAAACTATAATTTTAAACATTAAATAATCCTGATACCAAGTTCGCTTGTCACTGACTAAAGAATGAAAAACTGTAGTACAAATAGGTTACTGCTTCCAACACATGCTGAATTCTAATAAGAGGATACGTTGAAAACAATGTCTGGTGAATGGAAGGGCTTTATTAGTGCATGGTTCCCCCTTCACCATTCCACTACATGGTGCTGGTTCCACCTCCCTCAACTGAGCCCGATTTGTGCTGAGGAAAAAGAGAGAGAAAGAGATTTCATGAAAAAATACATCAAGCATCTCCCAGTAAAGCATTTTAATATAAGGTTGCTATAAAATATAAACTATATAACATAATTAATACAGATATTTCTATTACATGTAATTCACTAATGTTTGTTACATCAGGTTATCTATCAGTTACAAGCTACCACTTAGATTTTGTGCCAAAATACGTAAATGATTTCATCTGAATTATTAGCTAAATGTATTTATCAATAAATAAGAAATAGATGAAGTAAGAGTATCTTAATATCAATCAACTTATAATTACATAATTTTTTTAAATGGATTCATAAGCAGCAGTAAGACAGTGAACAGAGTGCTAGACGAAGTCAGGAAGACCTCCTTCCCCATGCTGCCTCTGACATTTACTAGCTGTGTAGCTATGAACAAACTACTTAACCTCAAGTTTTAGATAGCTCTATAAGACTAGATAGTTTCCAATATGAAATACAATGTTCTATTCTAGCTCTAATAGTCTATGATTTAAAGACAGAGCCCAATGCAAAGCAATACCTTGGTCTGCATATTTGTTTAATTATTAACTTAAGGAGGCTGGTTGCCTGGAGTCACCACTACAAGACCAAGGCAGTTTGTCACATATACAAAGTACCAGCAAAATGATGACTTTTTTTTCATCACCTACTGATAAAACAGCATTGGCAAACCATTAACTTTTCTCAAGTAAGCTGACCAAATTAAGTGAAGAACTATACTGGGATTTACTTTTTACCTGCTTATTATGAACTAAGATTCCACGAATATTAAAAACAACAACTATTACTGCAGTTAGCTTTGTATAAATTCCCATATGGAAGAAGTAGCTTCTGCCTAATATATCTCCTTCATTTAATGTTTATGGGCAAAAAGCAACTTCCCACTAATACCAAACCGTCCCTACTTCACCATATAACTACATTGGCAGGGTCCATACAAACACAATATACTAGAACCAAAGTATATAACTTGCCACAGATTCAGTTCATGCTAGAAGAATAACAAATGCAATCTTAACTTCATGGTTTTACCATGAGCAATGAGCAATTCCAAACTGAGCTGAGCTAACTATATTTTGGGGACTTGTATCAGTTCATTCACTGAATAGAGATAAGACTTTGCTTTACCTAGTTCTGGGTGCAGTATTCCCTCCACAGGCCTTGAAAGCTGTGAGAAGCAAAGAACTAGAAAATTGGAACTGCTGCCACCAGACACAGCACCAAAGGCTGTCTTAGTTCTGTCCTAGCCCATCACATTCATACAAGTACCGAACAGTGATGTATGCCAAGAATTACAGTACTCTCAGGGGATATACCATGTGAATGCACAATTAAAAATTAAGATACTTAGTTTGCATATACTGAAAAAGCTGACAAGAAAACCAAAATAGATCACTCAGTGAATGTTTATAGAGCAGGAAGCATAATCAAAAATTACATTGCTGAGATTTTATTCAAAGAATAAAAGTGTAGGACTACCTACATGTGGCCATAAACTATATTAAGGAAACAAGTGTTCTAGTTTTAGAACTCCAATTTCTGGCTCAAACGGGGGAAAATCTTGGGAATGCTAAAAAGCATTTAAATTGGTAAGTTAAAAGTACACAGTACAGGCCTACATATAAGGAAATACATGATCAAATACCTCTTTCATATGCACATATATATTTATCTATATATCTGTATATATAGATATATATATACAACAAAATTCTACAAAGCAAAACAATTTATATAAAGTGGTTTCAAAGTTTTCTGTATATGTTGTTATATCTAAATGAGCAGTTTATTTATATTCTTTAAAATAATGTACTTATAACTAGACTGCCAAAACTACTAAGTAGCACAATAATTATATGATGAGTCAAAAAAAAAAAACAAACCTTTGATGAATTTTCAAAGAATTGCTTTATATATAAAATTTTACCTTAGGAGAGTTTTGTAGAGACTGAACCAAGTTACCTAGCCATAAGACAATAAATTTGCAATAGACATTAATATATTTTCTGCATATCACAACAAAGGCTAAAAATGGTTTTTTAGTATTTTGGATTTTTTTAATTGGATAACTAATCACAAATGATCAAACTGTTAATAAGCAGGAAGTACATAGCAAAATGACTGTGAAACTTCAAATTTTATGTGAGATTCTTTATTTTGCTTATTTAATGAAAAAAACTACCTTAAAATGTATATCTGATTTAAAGTTATGCATTAATTTACTGGCATAATTTATCACATAGAAATGTGATCAGGGTTATTTTGGCTCTGCCAAGGAGATAAAGAGCTGTACACCACCTATTTTATTAGGGTGCTCAATCTTCCCCTGGGTCTTGGTCACAGTAAGAAACACACAACTAAAACAAAGCTGGAGACTACAATGCTCCTACAGAGCCAAACATGGCATCTTTGCTCTAACCTGGTTCGAGTGCATGCAGCTTTTCGGAGTTCTTGTATCAATTGCCCAGCACATTCTGGTTCTCTACTGGCCGCCTGCAGCAAGGCTTTCCGAAACGTATGCCGGCATTTCTTTTGACGAGATTCTGCCCGCTCCAGGCGGCAGAGGTGCTTATATTTCTGCTGAAAGTAAGTGCAAAGTTGGGTCACCCTGGAGCTCCTGCTATCTGTATCATCATCATCTGACCTGGAAGGATAAGGAAGAGGAAAGAAAAAAAAGTAACTTTGTTAAGCTTTCAACTCATTTTACAGAAGTAAAATTAGGGGAACAGAGAAACAAATTTCATAACTTATACAATGTGCATTAACACCCATCTATCAAAGCAAGCCTTAAGAGAAATCCACTAAATAGAAACAAACCCAGTTTTTCACAAAAGAACCAAACAGTGAAGACACTTTAATATGCCTTCTGAATTTTAAAATGCTTAACCTTCTTAGTACATCATAATTAGAGACTGAACCAATACATCATAGCGTCTTCGACATATTTAATTGTCAAGGGACTTCTGGAAAAGAAAGAAATCCATATCTTTACCTTTACTTACTGTAAATGTCTCAGTAAAAGACATGCCTTTAAATTAAGCAACAGTTATGAGGAAGCACTCAGCATAATTTCATAAAAGAAAGGTCACGATAGAAACACTGCTTTGAATTTTAGCAGTAGGATATCAAGAAGTTGACCTTTTTCAGATGTCTGACACTTTTTTTTGGTGCTGCATTCAACTCCTCCCCTCCTCAATATAAAAGGAGCAATCTTTGAGCTAGTTTTGCTGCCCTAATTCTGACAAACCCTTAGTCTTTGTGGACTATCAATTGACCTGTGATGAAAGAGAGAGCAAGACTATAGGATAGGAACAATTTCAGTTTCTAGGTCTTTTGCATTTATGGGAAGACATGATCAACAGGTTAAGAAAGCATGGGGGAGTTGTGCTCTGCCTCTTTGAAGGGGACTGCCCATATTGGTAAGATTATAGATTAGCTCCACTTTCTTCCATATTACAAAACCGTTGCTATCACTTTAGGATCATAAGATTCCAGAATCTAGCATTTGAAAGATCTTCTTTGTGACATGTGACTCTAATTACAGGTAGGATTCTGAAGACTCATATAGTCCAGTGCAATTCTAATTCAGTTTTCTCTTCCCATCTAGAACTAAAAGCACCATATTTTCTTTCTTTTGTGATACCACAGTGCCCAAAATAGTGCAACAAACAGTATACTACTAGTAATTTTTCGATTAAAGTGGGATTGCAAAGCTTTCAAATGTTTCTCTTTCATAGTCACTGAGTACAGATAAGCAAATCAAAGAATCCACTTCATTCTTTCATTCATTCAACAAATATGTAGTGAATGCCTACTTTGCTATTTGCGATAGGTGCCAATAAAGAAATATAAAACAAGGTTCCCTCCCTTAAGCAACTTACAATCCAGTTGAGGAGAAGCTGGATGTATGCATGTATGTGTATACCCATATATATTTTTAAAACTTACAGATTTGTGTATGTATGTATACACATACATACATATATGAAAACACACACCATATTGTTAAGGCGCAAGAGTAGCACATTTAACTAATAAGTGTTACAGGAAGTCAAAGACAGAGCCTATTGCTGCAGTCTGAAGTGATCTTCATAGTTTCCTGGAGAATGAGTAGTAAGAAATGAAGTGGAGGAGAAGGAAGGTACAGCACAGTATAGTGGAAGACCACAGGATGGGTCTTCTGCCACTTCTGCCACTCATTAAGCTGGTGACCTGAATAAGTCACTTACTCTTCTGGTCTTTAGCTTCTTCTCCTACAAAATGACACAACTGGACAGAGATCCCTTCTAGCTCCAGATGCTATGAGCAATATTGGTTCAAAGGACAGAGAGAAGAATAACCTGCCAGGAACAGAGTTGATGCTGAGGGATAATGGGAAATCTGCCTAAAGAAAAAAAAGGGCTAGAGGCAAACTGTGGAAGGTCTTGGATACTAGGGCTAAAAGTTGTCTGGAAGACAACGGAAAGTCAGTGAAGTTTTTTGAAAAAGAAAGCAACAAGATTAGAGTGATTTATCAGGAAAATTAGTATGACAGTACTAAAGGGGGAAGAGACTACAGGAAGAGAACAACTAGGAAGTTTTGTAGTAAATCTAAGTGTAACGTTATGAGAGCCTGGATTAGGTATTAGCAGGGAGAATGGAAAAGAAGAAATACATGTGAGAAATAGTAGGAAGGAAAAATGGTCAGAATTTAATGGTTGACTAGATATGGAAGAAGAAGAAGCAAAGAAGGTTATGACCTTGAAATAGGATAACTCAGAGAATGGTAATATGAATGATGGCTAAGTAAGTTGGAAGGAAAAGCCGACTTTCCAGGAGGGAGATGAGGATTTTGGTTTTAAGGTAATCATGGAAAAATAAGAGACTGGAATGTGGGTAAGGGGTCAGGGCCAGAATTGGTCATTTGGGCGTTATCAGCAGAGATGACAAGATACAAGAATAGATATTTTGTAAATGGCTAGATAGGAAAGTCAAATGTAGTAAAGGGATATAGTTTACTGAGCTGAGAGAGGATTATGAGCCTAGCTCTGGAGGATTTACTAAACAGGGAGTAGGTTATTTGAAAAGCAAAGGGGAAAAAAATTGGCTGGAGAAGGTGTTTACAGAGTTGGCCAAAGAACAGAGATATAGATATTACATTCACCATTCTAAAAGCAAACTGTGTAAAATACATGATAATGAAAATTATCCCTGTTATATTCCCTTTAAATGACTTAGAAATTCCAGGATAAGAAACATTATGAAAATGCAAAGCATCACTTAATATTCATAAATTAGAAAAAATAAAAGTAATTAGCACTGCAAAGTGGTGATGAACCTACCAAACCAAAATTCTTTCCTTGTTTCTGTAAGTACATAACTCACTGTTAAGTAAACCTCAGTTTACATTCGATCCCCTTGACAAATCACATCACACTCCTACAAATAAACCACAGGTATATGATCCACTAGACTCAGCCATTTAATATTTTTGGGTTGCTTTCCCTCCACATTTGCATACAAGCAGAAATCAAGTTAAAGTTAACAACAAAAGCAAAACTGATGCAGTTAGGAGGATTTCCTTGAGTTAAGTATGCTTGGAGTCTAGAAGAGGGAAGTGGCTGACCAGAAACATTTGCCTAGGGGCTGAGGAAAAGGGAAGAAATAAAGAGTTTAGGAAGGTGCTTTAGGTGATTAGCTAACTGTAACAGCGTCACGTCTTTCAAATTCTGACACAAATTTTTTTCAGTGAAGGGGTAACCAACTCAACAATAATATATAATTGTAGAGAGTTGATTGGGGCACTGAGAGATTTGTGACTGACCTTAGGTCCCTCAGATAGTGGCAGGGTCCCAAGTTGGACTCAGCTCAGATCCTTGGCACTTGGAGATCTCTTCAAAGCTCACTGGTCCAAATTCCCATTTTACAGTTCAAGAAACAGGCCAGGAAAGAGCCTGAAGGTGATTTACTCAAGGACATCAGGTAGTGAATAGCCTGTGTGTGACCCAGGTCTGCCTAGGTATAGCACAGAATAATGAAAAGTACCCAGATTTGGGGTCTGGAGGGCCAATGCCAGTTCAGATCCTAGCTGCCACTTAGTGATCTCAAGCAAGATGCTTTCCCTCTCTGGATTTCAGTGTCCTTACCTGTAAAAATGAGGGGAAGCAACTGCATTTGGGGGTGGGGTGTGTCCAGGGGAGACAAGAAGATGCTGAGGTCCCTTCCAGCTCCAGAGTTATGATCAGTATGTAAACCCTAAGTACCGTTTTCTTCACAAAAGTACTGACTCTCAAGCTTTCCAGTGGTGCTGAGCCAGCCTTGGGATCCGCAAGGCTCCGACAGTGAAACACAAGCTATGACAGGTTCTACTCAACTGGAAAAGCTTTGAGCAGGATCTGAGGCAGATCGTGTTAACTGTCCATCCTCAATAACTAAAAAGAGGTTCACTAGGAGAGCCAGGATATCTACCCTTATGGAGGATTTATAGAAACAAAGACAGAATTGGATAAGAAGAGAAGGCATGAATGGGCTGTATTTTGCATGGACTGAGGAAGTAGCCACATGGATGAGGTCAGAGATCATCAAAGTGTCAAAATAAGTATGGAGACATGTGAGACATCTTGCAATCCTACTTCTGAAGAGACTTTTTACCTTTAAATAAAGCTAATGAACTTACAGATTTCTTTTTACCTTTTCAACTACAATTCAAAATGAAATATACTATCCCTACACAGGCATACTCCCAAAATTGAGATTAAAAAAAAAGTTGATGAAATGCAGACTGCCCACTGAGTGCTTCCTCATCCAGACAAACCCTTCAAATGAATAAACAAATAAACAAAAAATCAGCTTAGGAAAAATTCCTTAGAAAGCCTGATATCTGATGAAAACTGCAAGTATAAATTTCTATAGTGGTTGAAGATCTATTGTAATGTTAATTTTCTATAGATAATACCATACAGACAAGGGTAACATTACCATACAAAACACTACAAAGGAAAAAAAAAATAAGACTGCAGCAATTAGAGATTTACCACAAGAAATCACTTAGATTTTAGAACTAGTTCATGCCTTCCTATTTTCATCAGGAGGGGTCATATTGTAGTATGTACAAGTACATTCTCCTGAGAAATCTTTTACAAACCACATTTTTTCAGTGTTAATATCCCACATATTCAGAAGGTCAAGTTTCACTTTTACATATTGACTATTAGCTAAGAAATTAACTATAAGGGAATCAGCTGTCTACATCAAGTTGAAAGCATTCTTACTAACAGAACTGGGAATACAGTACTGTTATAGAGTAGCCAGTTTTTTAGGCCACTGACCCTATTTCAATTTAACCATCTAAGGAAAACAAGATGACTTCTAAAACTAGTCTCTTATCTCAAGAAGGTTAAAAAAAAATACCTTAAAGACAGGACTTCTATTGCCTACAACACAACAAAAGATATTCAGTATACTGATCTAAGTAAAAATATCTATGAGGAGGTGGGTGTGTTCTATTAGAGCAGATGCCACTAAAATTATTACAGCTTAGTGTGTGGAAACTACAGGATCAAAAAAGAATTTTAGGAATGTACTTTTTGTACCCCTGTCCTAAAAAGTCTAGCTATCAAGAATAGCTTTGCTTTGATGTAAACATCTGTTTATATAAATTCTTTAACTAGGAATAGGGCAAAGAAAGTAGAAAGACATGGAGGAGAAAAATGGAGATATCTTTTATAGCTCTAGCTAGGAGAGTTCTTTTAAAAGGGATAAAGAAAATGCAAAAGACAAAGGACAATTTTAATTATACAAAAAAGCTTTTACATGAACATATTCAATGCAAATAGGATAATATGGGAAACTGTCAAATGGGGGGGGATTTTTTCATCAAATATTTCTACTTAACGTCTGACATATCTTAGATATCTGGGGAATTAACACAAATATATATTAGGAAGAATCAATTCCCAGAAGGGCACGGTAGTAGAATATTGGTGGGATGGAGAATTGGTCCAATCATTCTGGAAAATAATTTAGAATTATGTGAATTAAAAAAAAAAACAACTAAAATGTTCATACTCTTTGACTCAGAGATCTCATTGTTAGTCAATGTCAAAAAACAGAAAAGTTCCATACATATCTACTACTGAAGAAAGACCAGCTCACAAGAATAGCTTTTTGGTAATGTTCTAAAATATCCATCGTGGCACTTTTGGGGTCAGCCAAGGACTAGAAACAAAATAGGTGCCCATTGACTAAGAAATGGCCAAAGTGTGGTATGTGAATATAACAATAATACATTGCTGTAAGAAGTGATGAACACAATGAAATGAGAAAACTATGCAAAGATTTAAATGAACTAATAATGCAAAGTGAAGTAAAACAGAACCACAAAATAATATTATGATGATACAAGTGGAAAGAACTGGCAGTGGGAGTAGGAAGTGGGGAAGGAAACTACCACAAAATTACAAAGACTGAAGCTTGGAAGAGATATCAGATGGCATTCCTGGTAGGGTTAGGAGGCACTGATGATGTAGAAGACTGCAGAAAACATCAGATTTCATTTCCAGGCTATCTCTACACCATGATATCATCTCCACTTCCTCCACACCTGAACCTTGAAACCATAGAACCACCCTGGGCTCTGCTAAGCCATCTTTGACTCCATCCTACCAGGATCTGGGGTTCCAACACACTTTCAGGACCTCTCCATACCAACCACTGTTGCCCACACAGAACTTACCCTCTTTTAATATTGCTGTCTCCCATTAGAATATAAACTTTTTGAAGGCAACTGTCTTGGTTGCTTGCTTGCCTTTATATCCCCAGCTCATAGTATAATGACTGACATATAAGCATCTAATAAATGTTCTATCCATCTATCTATCATGTTAGTTATGCTGAAATTTTTTTACCTCTTTTTAATTCTTTGTTATTAGAGATGGTGAGGCAAGGCTATGTTGGTGATATAAAAGATATTGATAAAAAATATATTTTGAAAAAGCAACAATAAAAAAGGAAAAATTGTTTTTTGGTGTATTTTAGTAGATCTGTGATCTAATCAGTGTCATCATTTCTTTTAGCAAAGGTATAGAACAGTAGACTTGGAATCAGGATGACCAAGGTACAAATCCTGCCTCAGATATTTACTAGCTATGTGACTCCAGAGCAAGTCATTTAAGCCCTCTTAGCCTCAGTTATCTAATTTACATAACGGGAATAATAATAGCACCTATTTCACTGGGTAGTTGAGGTCGAATAAGGTGATATACATGTGTGCATACACACACACACACACATAGAATTACTTAAACAGATCACTTCATCCTTTTAAGTTGGCACCCTATGTAATTTTGTGGAAATAAGTATATAAAACTAAAAACTCCTATCCTAATGGCATGATACACTTGAGATAGTAGATGCATATTTTATATTTTTTTCTATCCCTCTAAGTTTTATATGCTCTAAGCAAGTGTGTCACTTATAGCCCATATTCAATTTTAATACTATATGTGATTTTACTGTATCTCAGTTGCCTGACCTTGTTATACTTCTGTTCTAAACCTTTTTTCCAAGGTTACACTTTATTAGTCCCAAGCCATGATGAAAACCTAGGTCATTTAACTCATATTTTTTTTTCACTACATCATGGTGATTTATGGGAAATTTGTTAGCTAGAGGTATGAAATGCAGAAGACTAGAATCAAGCAAATATGACAATTTTTCATTATAAACAAAATTAGAAAAGATGCTGAGTTGAAGAATGAGTGAGATTAATTGATTAGAGGTGCAAAGGCATGTGTCATTTAAGAATTTATCAGTTACAGGTTTGCAAAAATGGTGATTAATTGAAGTGCATAAAGTATCAAATTTACATACTGATGGCCATTTACACTTCTACTTTGGATCAACATACAAAAGGAATAAGGAGAATTAAATATAAAATGAGTTTTAAAATGTTGGCAAAGAATGCAGATTTGTAGAAATAATCAACTTAGGTCAGAGAAAAACTATAGAAGACATGATAGACAAATAACCTAATTTTAATTACTTTTAGCATCACCCACTCAGACCTATATTATTTCCAAAAGCTGATTTCTTGAGGAATTCAATTATTACAAACCTTGCCCAGTACCTACCACTACTTAATGGGTTCTTTTAATATTTAAAAAAAAAACTTCAAACTCATCATTAACAATATGCATAACATAAGTTTATCCTACCTTACCTGAAAGAAGCAAATGAAAGTTTTAGACATAAGAAAGCTATAGAAGCAGATGTTAAATTGATCTAAATAAAAGAATAATTAATTTCTGCCATATTTCAAATTTAGTAATCTAAAACTTCTTTCTAAAATGTATACCATAATTATTGGTTTTTATGCAATCAAATCCTTTCTCATTCCATTTTTTCCCTATGCCTTGTTCTTTGTCCTTAATAAGACCTCCATTCCCTTCACCTCTTAGTTCTTTGCTAGGCTATCACCTATGCACTGACTAGACTTTGTTCCTTTCCCTATACTGACCCCTTGATGAAAAAGTTCAACCACAGGGAGGAGCCAAGATGGCGGAGGGAAAGCAGTGACTTGCTAGAGCTGTCCCCCAAACCCCTCCAAATACCTATAAAAAATGGTTCTAAACAAATTCTAAAACAGCAGAACCCACAAAAAAAACAGAGTAAAACAAATTTCCAGCCCAAGACAACCTGGATGGCTGATCGGAAAGGTGTATCGCTCCAGGCGGGGAGAGGAGCGCAGTTTGGCATGGGTGAGCAGGCCATGGTGACACTGGAGCAGGCCTCAGAGGACTGAATCGCAGGCAGCTGTGGCGGTTTCCAGACTTCTCAACCCACGAACACCAAAGACAACTTAGAAGGTCAGTGGGAAAAGTCTGTGACTGGGTGAGAGAAGAAGCCAGGTCTCAGCTGCAAGTCCAGAGCGTGCCCTCGGGGCAGCGGCTGTGTCCTGAGCTTCCAGCCCACAGACTGAGGGGGAATTGAGTGGCTGATCAGAGGGGTTTGCAAGGATCTCTTTGCCAGGGCTGAGGCAGAAATCTCTTGCTTTGCCTGTGCTTGGATCTGAGTCGCAGTTCTGAGGGGGGGGTCCTGGGGTAAGGAAGAGCGCTGGTGAGGAGGAGCGCTGGCGTGGTGGAGTTTGTTGTGGTGGTGGAGAGGAAACACCTCGCCCCTTATCATAGCACCTTGGAAGAACTGACACTTTTCAGGTCCCTAGAAGTATCTCTGAAAACAGCTGTACAAACCCCCAAAGCTTGGGACAGTACATTCTCCACATTGGAAACAGACTCTTGCCTTAACAAAGAGTTTAAAACTCAAGTAATTGATTGGGATCATGAGCAAGCAGTACAAAAAGAGGCAGACTATATTATCTTACTTTGGTGACAAAGAAGATCAACACATACAACCAGAACAAGAAAACAAAGTCAAAGCTCCTAAATCCAAAACTTCCAAGAAAAATATGAATCAGTCCCAGGCCTTGGAAGAGCTCAAAAGGGATTTTGAGAAACAAGTAAGAGAAGTAGAGGAAAAACCGGGAAGAGAAATGAGAGTGATGCAAGAAAATCATGAAAAGCAAGTCAACAGCTTGCTAAAGGAGACCCAAAAAAATACTGAAGAAAATAACACCTTAAAAAATAGCCTAACCCAAATGGCAAAAAAGATCCAAAAAGCCAATGATGAGAAGAATGCCCTAAAGAGCAAAACTGGACAAATGGAAAAGGAAGTCCAAAAGATTACTGAAGAAAATACTTCCTTAAAAATTAGAATACAGCAATTGGAAGCTAGTGACTTTATGAGAAATCAAGACGCTGTAAAACAAATCCAAAAGAATGAAAAATTAGAAAACAATGTGAAATAGCTCATTGGAAAAACAACTAACCTGGAAAATAGATCCAGGAGAGAAAATTTAAAAATTATTGGACTATCTGAAAGCCATGATCAAAAAAAGAGCCTAGACATCATCTTTCAAGAAATGATCAAGGAAAACTGCCCTGATATTTTAGAACCAGAGGGCAAAATAGAAATGGAAAGAATCCACCGATCTCCTCCTGAAAGAAATCCCCAAAGGAAAACTCCTAGGAATATTGTAGCCAAATTCCAGAGTTCCCAGGTCAAGGAGAAAATATTACAAGCAGCCAGAAAGAAACAATTCAAGTATTGTGGAAACACAATCAAGATAACACAAGATTTAGCAGCTTCTACATTAAGGGACCACAGGGCATGGAATATAATATTCCAGAGAGCAAAGGGGATAGGATTACAACCAAGAATCACCTACCCAGCAAAACTGAGTATAATTCTTCAGGGGAAAAAATGGTCATTCAGTGAAATAGAGGACTTTCAAGCATTCCTGATGAAAAGACCAGAGCTGAATAGAAAATTTGACTTTCCAATACAAGACTCAAGTGGAACACGAAGAGGTAAACAGGAAAGAGAAATTATAAGAGACTTACTAAGGTTGAACTGTTTACATTCCTACATGGAAAGATGACATTTGTAACTCATGAGACCTTTGTCAGTATTAGGGTAGTTGGAGGGAAAAAATTATATGTATGTATATATATAGATAGATAGATAGATGGATGGATAGATAGACAGAGGGCACAGGGTGAGTTGAAGATGAAAGGGTCATATCTGGAGAATAAAATTAAGGGGTGAGAAAGGATTATTCTAGGAGGAGAAAGGGAAAGGTAGAATGGTGTAAATTATCTCAAAAAAAAAGAGAAAAGAAAAGGCTCTTACAGTAGAAGGGAAACGGGGGAAGGTGAGAGGGAATGAGTGAATCTTATTCTCATAGGATTAGACTTAAGGAGGGAATAACATACACACTCAATTGGGTATGGAAATCTGTCTTACCCTACAGGAAAATAGGAAGGGAAGAGGACAAGACAGTAGGGGGATGAGAGAGAGGACGGCAGATTGGGAAAAGGGGTAATCAGAAGCAAATACTTCTGAGGAGGGACAGGGTCAAAAGAAAGAATAGAATAAATGGGGGGGCGGGATAGGATTAAGGGAAACAGAGTTAGTTTTTCACTGCATGTCTACTATGGAAGTGTTTTGCATAAGTGCACACGTGTAGCTCACCTTTTCAATGAGGGTGGGTGGGGAGGGAGGAAGGGAGAAAATTCAGAACCCAAAGTTTTAAAAACACATGTTAAAAAAAAATAATGCCTTTGTATCCTCAGCAGCTAACATAGTACTTTATAGACAGTAGGTGCTTAATAAATATTTACTGAATTGAAAAAAATAAAATAAAATAAAATTTTTTTAAAAAAAGAAAAAAAAAATAGCCTAAACCTAAAAAAAAAAAGTTCAACCACACCATCTTCTACTCTAAAATCTCGTGCCCCCATATCTTATCACCAATCATATCTTTCCAAATCCCAACTCTGTATTACTCCTACCATACACTTCCTTTGCTCCTATTCATACTCTCCTGAACAGAGCTGGAGGAAATAATAAAATCATGGCACTGGTTTTTGCACTATAAATTTGTGTTATCAAATCTGAATTGGGCCCTCACCGAAGCATGGCAACAATTCCACTCCTCCCTAACAGAATGGACTATTCCACTCTCCACAACTACTGTTCTAAACATTCTCCTCACTCCCAGTTTAGCTCACTTGCAGGACTACTCCACTTCATCACTAGCAGCCCTGTCTAGGCAACTCTTGCTCTCCTTTTTACCTTCTGAAACTTTCTTTCTACCCTTCCCTCCTCTCCTTTATATTTTGTCTTCTCTGATGAGAAAGTAAGCTCCTTAAGAACTACAGTCCTTTTTTTTTAAACAGGTATTTTCTTTTTTTAATAATATTTTTTCCAACTACATGTAAAGACAATTTTTAATATCTTTTTTTTTTAGTGAGGTAATTGGGGTTAAGTGACTTGTCCAGAATTATACAGGTAGGAAGTATTATGTGTCTGAGTCCGCATTTGAACTCAGGTCCTCCTGACTCCAGGGCCAGTGCTCTATCCCCTGCATCACCTTGCTGCCCCTAACATTCATTTTTTAAAAATTTTGAGCTCCAAATTTTCTCCCTTCCTTCCTCAACTCTCCCTTCCCTGAGACAGTAAACAATTTGACATAGGTTATACATGTGCATTTATGCAAAACATATTTCCATATTAGCCATGTTGTGAAAGACACAGACCAAAAGAAAAAACACTAAACAAATAAAGAAAAATTTTAAAATAGCATGCTTTGATCCTACAGTCTTATTTTCTTGTATTTATATCCCCATTTCTCAAGAGTTCCCTCTTCCTTCTGCAACTTATATCATGAAGGTGTCTTTCCTCATTATATTCTCCTTCACCCCAGACTTCATAAAAAGGCCCTTTGCCTTGCCAAGACCAACCCCTTTCACTTCATACTCCTTTGATCCCATCTCCTCCTCAATTTTCAATCTGATAGCTCCCAGTATTATCACTCTCCTTTTTTTTTATCTTCAGGCTCTCTCTATCTACAGGCTCCTTCCCAGCAACCTACAAACACACCCATGTCTTCTGATTCAATATCTCTACTGTTCCCAGCTAAAAAACTAGAGAAAGCCACCTAGACTAGATGTCTCACTTCCCTCTCTTCATGTTTTCTCCTAAACCCTCACTATTCAATTCAATTTGCTCTCTCGAAAGTTGCCAATGATCTCTTTGTTCTTTTTTTTAAGTAAATTATTTTAGTTCTGAACTTAAACATTAAAGAAAATGGGCATTTATTTCCAAATACATAGTACAAAGGGAAAAGGGATTGTATATCAAACTGTAGATCTCTATTATGTAGTTTATTTTAAAATTCTGTAATAAATTCAACCTGTAGCTTTCAAAGTTATTCTACTTGGATAATGTTTTCTGAACTTCCATCTGTTCTCTTCTTTACATTAAAAAAAAAAAATACCACAATGACCCCCTTCTCATTCTCTAAATTTTTTATTTTGCTACTCTATCCTTGATCCTCAACTTCCTTTCCCTACCAATGGAAAAAAGAAAACTTTTATAACTAATATGCCTAGTTAACAAAACAAATTCTGACATTAGCCACGTCCAAAAAATAGACTATCTCTATAGCATGACTGCTATGCTCAGGGCTTCATGTTTAGGTATTTTACCTCCTACACCAATTGTATGTTTGTTGTCCAACCCAAAATTTTTCCCATTAAAAAAAACACAAAAAGAAAAATCAAAGAAAGAATCACAGTTTATTGGAAAGAACACCAAACTAGAGGTCTGAAGACCTTTCTTTCTAGTTTGACACCACTCTCTCAGTTTCCTCATTTGTAAAATAGAGATAAAAATATTTTCACAAGTGAGTATGGTGAGGATCAAATAAACTAATGTAAATGAAATCACAACATTAAAATGAATGAGATATTGTGATTAAAAAGTCTATCTCTAGCTTACCTGCTAGAGATCTTACCTGAACTATCCTAAGCTCTCAGCACTTTAGATTCAATGTATCCAAAAGTGAATTTGAAAGTCAAAGTGATATAGTAGCTAAAATACTGACTTCAAGTCAGAAGACTTGTGTTCAAATACCACCTATGACAAATCAAAGATTTGTGACTATGGCCAAGTCATTTAATCTTTCTGACCTCAATTTCCTCACCTATAAAATGAGGGCGTTGGACTAGATGATTTCTAAGGTCCCTTACAGTTCAAGATTTAGGATCCTAGAGATCTAGATTTATGATCGAGATTTATGACCAATAGTCTCCATCCAAAACTTGCTCCTTCTTCCAACTTCCACATTTATATTAGCGACACTACCACGCTCACGGTTACTTTGATTACCTTCTCTCACCCACCACACTCCAGTCAATCACCAAGACCTGCCAAGTCAATTTGTACCACAATATTTATCTCTATTACCTTCTTTGCATTTTCTCTGCAACTATCCTAATTCAAGGCCTCATTATTTCCCATCTTAACAACTACAAAGTCCTCCTAAAAAAACTTTCTGCTTCCATTCTTAACTCTTCTAAGTATATATCTCATCCAGATTAATTAGGCAGCTAGGTGGCACAGTGGATAGGGTACTGGCTCTGGAGTCAGGAAGACCAAGTCTCAGATGCTTACCAGCTGTTAGGACCTTAGGCAAATCACTTAACTTCAGTTTCCCTCAGTTTCCTCATCTGTAAAAGGGAGATAATAATAGCACCTATCTCCCAGGGTGGTTGTAAGGATCAAATGAGATAATATCCGTAAAGCATTTTGCACAGGGCCTGGCACGTAGTAAGTGACATATAAATGCTAGTCAGGCCTAAAGTGAGGAAAATCTGAGATCAAATCAATCCTCAGACATTTACTAGCTATGTTACTCTGGGCAAGTCACTTAACCTCTGTTTGCCTCAGTTTTCTCATTTATAAAATGGGGATAATAATAGCATCTCCCTCCCAGGGTTGCTGTGAGGATCAAATGAGATAATTGTAAAGCTATTTAGCACAGCACCAGGCATGTAGTAAGCACTATATGAATGCTAACAATTACTGTTGTTATTTACATCAGGATTTACCATCTGCATGAATAGACAGCTAGAGAAGAGGAGTGTAGAAAACTTCCCTGTTCATTTCTCTTTACTATCCTTTCACATCTAATTCCACAAGGCAATGGTGAGAAAAGAGAATCCTCACTAGCCTTCTGAAGTAATTGGTAGAATCTTCAAAGGCTGACATTATTAAAATTCTTTTTCTTTTTGAATATTCACCTGCTCTATTTGGACAAGTAAGGTAAAAATCTTTAGAACTTAAGTTAGAACTTACCTCAGTAAAAATGAGTATCTCATGACTGACTTTGATAGACTTGGCTCTTCTCAACAATACAAGGATCTAAGATGACTCCAAAAGACTCACAATGGAAAATGCTCTCCATATCCAGAGAAAGAACTATGGAGTCTGAATGCAGATGGAAGCATGCTATTTGCTCTCCTTTTCCTTTGTTATTTTGCTTTATTGCTTCATTCCTGTGGTTCCTCCTATTAGTTTTAATTGTTTTTTACATCATGACTAATGGGAAAACATGCTTAATATGAATGTATAAGTAGAACCTATATCACACTGCATGCTGTCTTGGGGGAGGGGGAGAAGACAGGGAGGGGGATTAAAAACTCAAAATCTTATGGAAGTGAATGTTGAAAACTAAAAATTAATTAACTATTTTTTAAAAAATTAGTATCTCAGAGGGAATTCTTCCAAAAGTAAAGGCTGATTACTTTACCTTAGCTTTATAAACATGTGCTACTGTTCACAACAGTGAGAAGGAAAGAAAGTAACTATGGTTTACACCATTACTAACTACTACTGGTAAAACATTTCAAAGCACATTCTATGCTGATGGATCAATAAGCATCACCTCTGCACAAGGAAGTATGTTGGTATGCATAAACTATGACCTCTCAATAATTCTTGATTTTTAATGTACAATTCCTTTTGATCCATTAATTCCTTTTTTTTTTAATTAAGTTTATGGACATCAGGCTAAGAATTATTGCATTAAAGGTCCATTTTTCCCCTTGTAGGGATATACTCAGCTTTGCAGGGTAAGTTATTCTTGGTTGTAAACCTCTATTTTTTGCCTTTTGGAATACTGTATTCCAAGATCTCCTCTTATTTTAAATAGAAGCTATCAGGAACTTATGTGATCCTGAAAGTTCCCTGGAACTTGAACTATATGCTTGCAGGATATTTTCTTACATATGGAAGCTCTGGATTTTAGCTTTAACATTCCTGGGAATTTTCCTTTTTGGGTACTTTTCAGGAGGTAATGGATGGATTATTTCTATTTTTCTTTTGTTGTCTGGTTCTAATAGATCCAAAGATTTTCATTTATGATTTCTTGAAATATAATGTCCAGGCTTTTAAAAGTCATGGTTTTCAGAGAGTCTCATCTTCTCTCCTCGAGCTATTCCAAGTCAATTGTTTTTAACATCAAATCTCCTTGAGCCATCCCAAGTCAATTGTTTTTAACATCAAATATCTTACATTTTCTTCTCTTTTTTTCAATCTTTAGCCTACACAAGGGTAGTAAGTGAGAATTCAATTTAATAAGCATTTATATTGCATTTATTCAAGAAGAAAAGCATTGTACGAGATGTTAGGAATATAAGAACAAAACAATCCCTTCCCACAAGGAGTTAGCATTTTTCTGGGTAGAGACAAGTTTTCCATTGATAAGTAAATACTAAATAGATACAAAATAAACAAAATAATGGGGAGGGCATTGGTTAGAATGTTCACAACAGAGAAAGACCAGGAAAGAACTTATACAGAAGGTAGCAATTGAAGAGAATCTTGAAAGGAACCAGAGAATCCAAAAGGCAGAGGTGAAAAGGGAAAGCATTTCAGGGAAGGAAACAACATGTAAATAGGCAACAGATCTGGGACAGAAAGCATAGCCTGAAAGAACGGAGGGTCCTTAAAGTCATGGACTGCTAGGCACTTAATAACTAGTGGTTGTTTGATTTAGAGAAGTCATGCTGTATAAGGAGAACAGCAAAGCCTGTTTGTATTAATTACCATATTTCATATAATTATCACTTCAAATAGTATGAATTCAAAAACATGCAACCACATTGTGGGATTCCTAATTTGTACTAATTGGAACCTAGCTGTAATGTGAAATGTACCTAAAAAAAAAAATAGGTTGGGACAGATTTTGAAGATCCAAAGAAAGAATTTTATCATGGTGGCAATTAGAAGTCAGTGAACCAGGGAGTGGCATGATCAGACCTATGCTTCAATTTGAAAGCTATGTAGAAGATGGAATGGAGAAGGGAAAGGAGATAAACTATTATTACAATAGTCCTAGTGAGAGATAAGAAAGGTCTGAAATTAGGATAGTGGCCAAGTGAGTGAAGAGAGTGAAGAGAAGTGGGATATGTTGCAGGAACAGATTTTCTGAAAAAGACTTAGTAATTAAATGAATATAAGCAGGTGGTTGGTTAGGAAGAGAGAAGAGTTAAAGGTAACTGCATATTTTCAACTTAGGAAAATGGAAGGATGGTGGTATTCTCAACAGAAACAGGAAAGATGAGAAAAGGGATGGATTTAGGGGAAAAAATAATGACTTCTGCTTTGGATATAGTGTACTTGGGATGAATATGAGTTATCCAGATGGAGATACCTAGCAGAAGTTGGTAATGCAGAACTAGTGCAAAGGAGAAAAATAAGGACTAGATACATAGATTTCAGAGCCATCTTCATAGAAATGAAAAATGAATTCCTAGGAGGTGAGATGCATAGAGAAAAGAAGACCCAGTATAGATGCCTAGAATACACTCATGCACAGAGAATGAGACATAGAAGATGAGCCAGCAAAAGATACTAACAAAGAGGTTAGACTAAAATCAGTAAAGAGTGGAGTGGCAAAAACCCAGAGAAGAGAGAATATGCAGGAGAAGGGAGTGATCAACACTGTAGAAAACTGTAGAGATATTCAAAGATGAAGACTGAAAAAAAGCCATGAGATTTAGCAATTAAGAGAATTAGTTTAGCAATTAATAGAATTAATTTAGCAATTAAGAGAAGACTGGTAACTTGAAGAGTGCAGTTTCAGTCTAGTGGGAAAGGGAAGATGACTGCAAGGAATTAGAAAGTGAGTGAGGAATTAGAGGCAACAAGCTTAGATGGTATTTTCCAGGAACCTGCCTATGAAAGAGAAGGGAAATATAGAACTATAATTTGAGGGATTGACATGGTCAAGTGAAGTTGGTCAGGAGGATTTTTTTTTAAAGTAAGGAAAAGGTCTTGTCATGTTTGTACACAGTAGAGGAGGCAATGAATAGAGACTGAAAATTAGAGAGATTGTATGATCAAAGGGAATTAGATGAAGGACATAAATACAGAGCCTTTCAAAACTCTTTGTGAACTTTTAACCTACTAAAACTTAAAACTGCACAAAGATTTTTGGGACATCATGAATAAGGGCTGACCTATTCAAGGAAAATGACCACCTCTTCTTTTAGACTAGGGCAAAGGGGAAGAAAATGTAGATGTTGAAGGGACTGAAGATGTTGAAATGAGAATCTGATTTTCAAGTCCCACAGATGTAGGAAGGGAGAGTACTCTTTCAGAAGTGGTCTAAGAGAACAGTGATGAAAAACCTTGCCCTCGAATAGGGAACTCCTTTTTGTTTCATCCACCCAAGGAAGGAGTCACTGGGTTTGAAGACAGCTGTGCTCAGGCTGCTCTCCATAAGTAAGAAGGATAGGTTCTCTTTTCTCAGAAGTAAGGTACACTGCTGGGGGGCGGGGTGGGAAAAGCAGATAGAAGTGACCTGAAAAGAGTAGGTTTACAATAGACGCTGGGGGAGAATACAATAGTCAGTCAAAGAGGGAAGAGTAAAAGGACTGCTATGCAGTAGTGACTGCCCATGTGACATTAGAGAACATATCAGTGTTGTGTGAAGGAGCACTAATGTAAGAGTGAGGAGGCAAATGATGTGAATAACCCAGGGTTGGGGTCTGGAATGGGATGAACAGTCATAGGATGAGAGTGCAAGGGACTTGAGAATTTAAGATATCATTAAGTTGAACTGGGTCCACTAGAAATTTGTTACCTAATCTCAACTGGGTCCTTATTGCATCAAGGCAATCATTCTGCTCCTCTAACTAATCTGGCTGTCCCACTCTCCAAGGTTACCCTGTTCCAAACATTCCTATCTCTCCTCAAGGCATTCTCTAACCCTCCCCTCTTGCTGAGGACTTTGATCAAGTATAGAGACTCTATTTGGCATTTAAACCTCTTCATAACCTGGTCCCTTCCAACCTGTCCAGTTTTCTTATATTCTACTCTCCTCCACATATTCTATGATCCAGTTATGCTGGCCTACCTACTATTTCTCAAAGAAGACATCCAGCTAACCCCATGCCTGGAATGATCTGCTTCCTCACCTCTAACTCTCAGCTTCCTTGGCTTCCTTCAAAACTTGGCTCAAGTCCCACCTTGTGCAGGAGGCTTTCTCCTCCCCTCTCCCACCCCAGTGCTTTTCCATCCGTTCTGTATATCTCTTTTACGTACCTACTTATTTAGATGCTATCTCCACCATTAGAATGAAAACTCCTTGAAGGCAGGGGCTCTTTGTATCCCCAGCACTTAGCACAGTGCTTGGCAATATTAAATGATTAATAAATCCTTGCTGATTCACTGTTAACTAAGGAACAAGACTTCAGAGAATAAAGTAAGGGCAGAGTGCGGTGATAGACAAGAAAAGCAGGAAGAGATAAAGTGATTAAAGGCAATAATGAGGACAGAGAACAGATTGAGAAGAAGCGAGGCAGAGGGAGAGATGAAAAGTATTAAGAGATAAAGGAATTTCAGCTTTTTAGATCATGGAGGTCTAATAGTTATGGGTGATGGTAAGTTCAAATGTGTGACTAAGTTTTAAGCTAGTTTCAACATATTTGGGAAATGATTGATGAGTAAGCCTCTTTCAATGAATTCTTTTAAAAAAACTGACAGCATTCATCTACAAAGCTAAAGTATTCATTTTGTACTTATTGAACTCTATATTTTCTTCTACTAAAAAAATTGAGATGCGTATGTGATCTCTTTTAAATGGTTTCTAACCAGAACAGTGGCTACAATGTAGGCAACTGTTATTTTTTGAAAAAGTAAGGTCTATTTCATGGGTTGGAATGTTAGCTAGTTATGTGGATTGGTGGCATGCTGACATTGACACAATATCATATGGAATACCATACTGACTCTAGCCATTTTAATTCACACTCACTGTTTTATTTTTAATAACCTACTTTAAAGTGGTACATATTTTTATGTTCATTTAATTGTCTAGTTCCCAAACTAGATTTATAAGCTCCATCAGGGCAAGAATTACATTGTAATTTTTGTATGTAGCAAAGCACTTAGGATAGTGCTATATAATTTATGTAAATATCATCTTCCTCAATAGTATGTAAGCTCCTCAACTATAGGAACTGTTTCATTTTAGGCTTTTTATCTCCAGCACCTGGCACAGTAGGTGCCTGGCACATGGTAGGTGCTTAATAAATGCTTAGTGGTTGACTGGGCAAGGTAGGATAGAAAAATGCAAATCATTGAAGCTAAGGAGGCTGATGAACTGGGAGGCCAAGGTGTGTTAGAGGAAACCAAAGTCCCCAAATATGATAAAAGGAGTTGAGGTAGAGAGGGAGACCAGGAGCCAGTTACAGAACTCTACTAGAAAGGAGGGAGAATGACATAAGGGCAGATAGATAACAACCAGTATCTGCACAAACTGATTTATCTGAATAACATAAACCTAAAAGGAGGAGAAGTTGTTAAAAAATGGTTGGGAGGGATAGAAGAGATTGATCTAGAAGTGTCTGTGAGGAACAAGGAGCATACCTACTTCTCATTCCGGTTCAATGAGTGGGGTAAGATGACAGAAGGTATATCCAGTACTGGAAAGAGAGGCCAGGGAGGCACTCTCTTCTTGAAAAGGTTCAGATTTCCATTTGTGCAAGAAGGATTATGTTAGAAAAGAAGACTAATATTAAGGGAAGCTTGTTAACAATAGAATGGGATAGGGAACAATAAAAAGGGAAAGCAAAATAGGATAGCGAGATGATAGCAAAGGAAGGGAGTTTTCATTTAGCTTTTGACATTGAATCACAGAGATTCAGAGGATAAAATAAAAAGACAGAGATTCAAGAGATATTTTCAAAGAGAAATATGAAGGATTCAGAGATACTCGGGCAGACATGTATGAAATGATAAAGTGGAAAAAGCAAAGTGGACAAATAATAATACATATAATGACTACAATATTAAAAAAAGCCACAAAACTCTCACCAAATATAATGGTCAAAGTTGAGGAAATATCCTAAGAACTGAGAAATTATTTTTAGGGAACATATTTTGAAGGCAGATTTGTTTAGGTTTTTGTTGGGAAATGACTGCTATGTCAAAACAAATTAAATCAATACTTTTTTAAAGGTAAACAAGGGAAGAAAGGGCTTTTGCTTTTTTTTAAGCAATTCAATAGTTTTTTAATTTGTTCTATATGCAGTGGAGAATCCTTGAAATTTTTTTAAAGAAATAGAATGATAAGATGAAAATGGTGTTTTATGTACTTATTAAATAATTGTTGGATGAATAAATATGTGGGACTCAATTAGCCAACAAGCATTTATCAAATATTTTCTGTGCCAAGCAGTATACTTGGTGCTCACAATAAAATAATAAAAAGGCAACAGTTCCTGCCCTCAAGGAATTTACATTCTGGAGAGGCAGAATGCAACAAACAAGAACATGCAATGTTCACCATCTTCCCAAAAAAGCAGAGAAATGGAACTGGGTTTTTCTAGTCATCATCGTGCCTGTCCTAATAGAGCTCAATAGTCAAATGAACCCAATATTTCCAGGGAATACACGCAAGAGAACTACTATGCCACTAAAACATCTCTCCAATATTAAAGAAAAAGCAAGACTGTCTCTCAAAATTATATGGGGTAACTGGGAAAAGATTTTTACAACCAGTGTCTCTGATAAGGGCTTCATTTCTAAAATATATAGAGAACTGAGTCAAATTTATAAGAACACAAGTCATTCACCAATGGATAAATGGTCAAAGGATATGAACAGGCAGTTTTCAGATGAAGAAATTAAAGCTATCTATAGTCATATGAAAAAATGCTCTAAATCACTATTGATTAGAGAAATGCAAATCAAAATGACTCCGAGGTACCACATCACACTTATTAAATTGGATAACATGACAAAACAGGAAAATGATAAATGTTGGAGAAGTGGGAAAACTGGAACACCAGTGCCTTGTTGGTGGAGTTGTAAACTGATCCAAACATTTTGAAGAGCAATTTGGAACTATGCCCAAAAGTCTATAAAAATGTACACACCCTTTGATTACTTCTAGGTCTGTATCCCAAAGAGATCATAAAAACAGGAAAAGGACTCACATGTACAAAAATATTTATAGCAGCTCTTTCTGTGGTGGCAAAGAATTGAAAATTGAGGGGATGTCCATCCATTGGGGAATGGATGAACAAGTTGTGGTATATGAATGTAATGGAATACTATTGTGCTATAAGGAATGATGAGCAAGCAGACTTCAGAAAAACCTGGAAAAAACTTGTATGGACTGATGCTGAGTGAAGTGAGCAGAACAGGATAACATTATACACAGTAATAGCCACGTTGTACAATGACCAACTTTGATAGACTTAGCTCTTCTCAGCAAAGCAAGGATCTAAGACATCTCCAAATGTCTCATCATGGAAAATGCTAGCCACATCAAGAGAAAGAACTATGGAGTCTGAATGCAGATCAGAGCATACTATTTGCTCTTTTTTTTTCTTCTGTTTTGTTTCTTCTTTCTTCTGGTTCCTCCTATTGGTTCTGAATTCTTCTTTACAACATGACTAATGTGAAAATATGTTTAGCAGGAATGTATATGTAGAGCCTATATCAGATTTCACACCATCTTGGGGAGAGAGGTGGGAAGGGAAGAGGAGAAAATTTAAAACTCAAAAGCCTATGGAAGTGATTGTTGAAAACTAAAAATAAATTAATTAAGAAAAAAAAAATTACATGGGGTAAGAAAAGAAGTAATCCTACATAAATGAAAGGACACTGCCTTTCCAAGTTCCTGTATGGAAGACAGAATTAGAAAAGAAAGATCAAAGTACATCTCAATGTTTTTTTGGTAAGGCTGAAAAAAAATAACACTACTGAAACTGTCTTGTATAATACTAAACACAATAACTCAACAAATGTTAATTAAACAATGATGGGTCTAAACTTGCCAAAGATAAGGAAAATTCAAATATATTGCTGTTTCCTGGGGACAGAAAAAAGGATGTCATGGAGACTCTTCATGGTACAGTGGAAATAACACTGAACTGAGAGTGTGGAAACCAAGGCTCAAGTTCCTGCTCTTTCACTAAACAGCTGAATTACTTTGCATGT
Source organism: Vombatus ursinus (assembly GCF_900497805.2). NCBI lineage: Eukaryota > Metazoa > Chordata > Mammalia > Diprotodontia > Vombatidae > Vombatus > Vombatus ursinus. The sequence continues at coordinate 19,553,647 of NW_020954580.1, read as the reverse complement.
GTAGCCCCTCTGGATTTCAATTTTCTCATCCCTAAAAGAAGGGGTTGGGCTTGATCATCTTTAAAGTCTCTTTCAGCACCAGCATTTTGTAAAGTCAATGTCTGCTCCAACTGGGTTGTAGGGGAGAGATAAAAAAAATGGGTTCTACCAGATGAAGCTAATTTTTTAGAAGAAACATATTTTACAATAGCTTCTTCTATCATAAGATCAAACCCAATGTGATGACCCAATAGGTTGAACGTCAATATATAAGATTGGTGTGTTACATCATTAATTTATTTTTAAAAAGAAAAAGACTTACTCTTGTCTCTCATATCTGAGGGTTTCTCGGATGGACCATGCAACCTGGTATGGTGAGGCTTGCTCTGATTCTTCCAATTCTTCTCCACTATCTTCAGACCAGTCCAGTCCTGGGGCAGATGAGCAGATAACATGCAGACAGAAAAATAAAAATTCAAAGAAATAATTTATTTTTGAATTTAGGAAATGAAAATTATCCAAAATGTCTAAGCCAATAATAGCAAGTACTACTATAATGTAAATAAATTCCACCTAATAAGACTGGATTCAGTTCTAAGACATTACTAAAATAACTGATTAATATTCATTCAGTATTTAAGAAAATTGATCATTAAATACAGTAATATCTCTTCCAACAAAAAAAAATGTTTTCTACCCTTTGTTGGAGATGTATATCATTAGCAGGGATTAAAACAAGGAGTCACAGGATGTATTCTAAGATTTAAGGAGATTTACAGTAAGAATATACTTCTAAGCATTTGTAGTTCACTGGTGTGGATACTTCCTCTACCAATGCAGATCACAACCCCTCTATGACTTGGCAGACAGTCTGAAAGAGTTGCTGTAGTTGAAACAGCCACCACTGTTTGGCCAAGCTGGTAAAGAGCCTGTCAGAACTTAGCTAGGCTAGGCTAGTCTTTGGAGAACAAAATACATAACACATCAACATGTAGTACGAAAATATAATTAAATGCTAACTAATATGAAATGTGCCACAAAACAGAAACACAAATCGGGGTCTCAGGGAGAAGACCCAAGGGTTGAGAGAAAAGATAGACAGGTATAACCTGTGCTTAGAAAAAGCAAAGAAGAGAGAGGTCTGCTAGGCTCCAAGTGCTCATGAAGCTTATAATAAATACACACTTCTCTTTTCTCAGCACTCAGAAAAATGGGCGAGAGGACTGGAGTACCCTGAATGCTTGAAGTGAAGGACAGTTACCACTGATAGGGATGCAAAGGTCAAAAACAAATTTTGCCAATTTCTTGATTTGTTTAGAATCAAGCCAGTTTATCTCCAACTGTTGGAATACAGACAAAAGCTACTCATGGAGTTATTTTTGTAATGCACAACTATTTAAGAATAATCCTGCTTCAACTGATTTATGAAAATTATATTAATTATTTTTACATGGCCTACTTTGTTATAAAGGAGCTTCAATCCAAGAGCACTTACTAATCAAGCTAAGTCTTTCTTAAATTCTGAGTCTTTTAAGTTTAATGAGCCTTTACTTATGCTCCAAGATAAAAAGAACTACCCTATCAATGAAAGTTAAATTATCTTTTTAAAAACTGAAAATATAGCACACCTCCAACCTCCACACAATAAGACTAAATTATAAATTTGAATACAACTAGTTTAAGAAGGGTAAAGGAAACAAGGTAAAAACCAGCAATGGTTAAAAATTTGGCCATCTGTTCACCTAACTCATAATAACATACCTATTTTTAAATGGTTTCAAAAAGAGTTCCAAAAAATTAAAAACGAAAACAAACACAAACAAAAAGATTTCAAAAGATTTTACTGAAGATGATGGATACAGATTTGGTTTTTGGACTTTATTCAATTCCTTTAGTTAAGAATTGCAAATTTTCACCCCTCAATTTTCTAGGATCCAAATTTAGAGAGGAGGAATAGTGGAGAAAAATACATGACATCTAATGTTACTTTAAGGAAATCTTAATTATTCTGACTTAATATAATTACTAAATTTGCTACACACTAATTTCATTATGAACACCATAAACTTATATTATTTCAGTCCAAATAAATTTTTTTATATTTTAAAAACTGGGTTTTGCATAGCCACTTTTTCTCTTTTAAAAAACATCTTAATTTCTAAAATCATTTTTATTTTTTGAGAGAAGGGAATAAGCATTTAAATAGCTAAGTGACAGGCACTATGTGCTAAGCACTTTACAATTATTTCATTGTAAATATCTCACAACAACCCTCAGAGGTAGGTGCTGTTATTATTCCCATGTTATAGTTGAGGAAACTGAGGCAAACAGAGATTAAGTAACTTTGTCCACGGTCACATAGCTATTAAGTATCTGAGGCTGAATTTAAACTCAAGGCTTCCTGAGTCTAGGCCTAGCACTCTATCCACTGAATCAGCTAGCCAGTGACACCAAGTCAGTCACAATCTTAACAACATGGAAATAATATTATTCAATCTTTCACGTAGATATGAAACTTTTTGACCTTGGCAATTAGTATTACATTTGTATGCTTATTTTTGAAGGTGTTTACTTTAGCCAAAGGACTATCATCCAATTTAATTAAACAAGTATTTATTAAGCATGTACTATGTGTCAGGGATTGCGTTGGCACTAGGCATACAAGGACAAAACCAGCCCCCAACAACAACTGGGAGGTCAGGGTGTGGAAGAAGAACAGGAAAACCTCTTTTAAGAGATGGCCCTTAAATTAAATCTTGAAGAGTTAGGGATTCCAAAAGAATGAGATTAGGAGGAAGAACATTCAAGGCCTAGAAGGCAGTCCCTTCAAAGGCAAGGAAATAGAAGACAGAATATTATGTATATCGTGTCAGAATATTTTGCTATCAGCATAGCAAACAGGCCAGTTTGACTGGAATATAGAGTGTATGAGCAGGAATAATAAGAAATAGGCTTAGAAAGATAGACTGCAGTCACATCTGAAGGATCAAAACAGGAGTTTGTGTTTGATTCTAGAAGTGGTAAGGAACCACTGCGACAGTGTCAGACAGAACGGTATTTTAAGAATGTCAACATGGCAACCATATGGGGGATGGATTTTAAAAAGGGAAGAAAACAGAGGCTCCCACAATAATCTTGTCAAGATGTGAAGACCTGAAGTACCAAGGGAGTGGAGGGACACAAGAAATATTGTGGAGGTATCAAACTACAGAACTGGAAGATGGCGGTGCTCTTGGCAAAACGGGGAAGTTATCCTTAAATTGGGTTCGTCATTCTCTCAAAGATTATTTTAATTGAGTTGACACGTGCCAAGAGCAATTAAGAAAAAGTTAACTGAAAAATTTATTGAGATTTAAGATTAAATAATACCTTGCCACCAACATAAAGAAATGTTTAAACCTACACTTGAAATTACTGGCAAATGTAAGGTCACCTTAAAAGGCACATTACTTTCCTCTACCTAACAGAAAATTCTAATTTACCAAAAAAGATGCAGGGTTGATAATGAAGTGATCACAACAGCAGCAATTTCATTCTACATAGCCTAAGCATAACATGCTGTCCTTCCTACACAAACGTGATGTCTCAGATCTACCATCAGCAGCAAAATTTTAACAGGTTTATACCAAGCCATCCAGACCCACTCACCTGGTTACTCTGTAATCAATGCCACATACCTATAAAACGCCTAGGATGAGGAATGCTGTCTGTGATCGCAGGAACGTCTGTCCTAGCATGAAACTACCTGAGCCTTAAGATCAAAAATTTTCTTGACCTTGACCTCATTTACACTGGCTCTAATGTAACCAACTAAGCTAACCAGTAACAGATTATGGGTGGGCAAAGTCCTCTAATTTGGTCTTCCAGCTCCTACAACTTTTCTTTTTGCTCTTGGCAAAACAAATATGATTTAGATGATTATATTTGATAATGGGATTATTACTACTACTTTTCCCCAAAATAAACCTTTCTTTTAAAAATTTGAGCCCCAAACATATAGATTTCAGTTAAAAAAGACAAAATAAATTTTTCCTGTTTCCTTTATGTGTGTAACACCAAAGATTAACTCAGAGGTGCTATATTCTCATATTCTCATATGTTCTCTCAAAAATTATTTTTAATAGGCTTAAATTTTAAGATTAAATTTTCCAAGGCCCTATGACACTTAAATAACTTTTTCCTTAGATTTTTAGTTCATATACACTAGCTGAATTTCTATTTCTATTTATGAAACTACAAATACATTTCCCATTTTAACAACAGCCTTGATACACTAGCACATTGTTGGTAGAGATGTGATTTGGTTTAGCCATTCTGAAAAGCAATTTAGAACTATGCCTCCAAAATTACTAAATTGCAAATACTCTTAGAGTCAACTATACCATCACTGATCCTACATCCCAAAGAGATCAAAGAAAAAGGAAAAGGATCTACACATTCAAAAATACTCATACCAGCTTTTCATACTAGCCAAAATTTGGAGAATATAAAGAGTATGTATTGGGGAATGGACGAACAAATTATGACATATGGATGGAATGGGAAATTCTTGTGACATAAAAAATGATAAAATGGACAGTTTCAAAGAGAATTAAGAAGACCACTATAGACTGATGTAGAAGGAAGTAAGCAAAACTAGAAAAAAACAATTTATACAAAGAAAAAAACAACTTTGAAGGACTTTAGAACTCTGGTCAATGCAATAATAAACCACAAATCAGAAGACTAATGATAAAACACAATGCCTTGTTTGCATACAGTTATTTTTGTATGTTGTCTGTCCCATTAGATTGTGAGTTTGTTGAGAGCCCTGGTTTTGGAGTCAGGAAGATCTGAGTTCATATCCAGCCTCTGACACTTACTTGCTATGTGACCCTGGACAAGTCACTTAAAGTGTGTCAGTGTCTTCATCTGTAAAATGGGGATAATATGGGCAGCTAGGTGGCACAGTGAATAGAGCTCTGGCCTTGGAGTCAGAAGGACCTTAGACACTTAACACTTACTAGCTGTGTGACCTTGGTCAAGTCACTTAACCACGATCGTCTCACCAAAAAGCCAAAAAAAAAAAAATGGGGATAATAATAGCACCCTCCAGGGTAATAGTGAGGATAGAATGAGGTAATATTTGTAAAATGCTTGAAAACTATAAAGCACTACATAAATATTAGTTCAGGAGTGGGGAACCTGTGGCCTTCCCCAGCCCTGTACTAGTTATTATGAGGCAGCTAGGTGGTACAGTGGATACAGCACTAAATCTAGCTCTGTGACCCAGGGCAAATCATTTAACCTCTATTTTCCTGAGTTTCCTCATTTGTAAAATGAAGATGATAATAAATATAAATGCTAGATACTGTTATTTTTTGGCCTTTTCTTGTAGCCCAACACTTAGTACATAATAGGAGCTTAATAAATGTTGAACTGATTTTTCATTTTGTTGTTGTTATTATCCAAATGGGGAAAGGGTTGGAATGGGAGGAAGAGATTATAAATGAATGTAAAAATACATTTTTAAAAATTTAGCTCTCACATAATACTTTACAATCAGCCAATTTACACAACATTCTAACGAATAATTTGCCTTATAAAGAAATGTATACACAAAGATAACACAACTTCAAAACTCAAAAGCAATGATGAGACATATAGGTTCCCAATTCTTGGATATGTCCCTAGATCACTAGGCCATATCACTGACTCAAACACTTAATACAAAAGGGCTTTAAATGGAGACGTGAGATATACCACTCTGTCAAGACATTTTACCTCCATTCTGTACATGCGGGCAAAAGAAATAAAGGCCTCACACAACAGTGCACGCTTTGTTTCTGTCATCCCTAGTGTTGTCAGCTTACCTAAATGGGGAAACAGATCTGTGTCCAGCTGCTGTCTTCGAGTGCACAGTTTCACCAGTCTCTGCAGCCGACTCATGCAAGCTGAGTGTGGAGAGAAGGCTGTGGCTTTCATGAGGACCCGGTCAGTGCTGGGCGGGTCCCCAGCAGGAGCCCTACCGGATGGCAGGAGAGGCAGAGGTCTCTTGTGGGACATCTGCCTTGCTTGTGCTATAGTGTGTGTGGTGGGCGCCACTCCCTGCATTGGTAGGCTGGTGTTCTGAGGTGGAGGGGACTTGCAGACTAAACCCTGCGGCAGCCCTGGAGGCTTTAAAGAAGTGGATAAAGGTGGCAGATGGGAGTGCTGCTGCAGAGGCTGCTGCTGCAAAGGTGCAGGAGGGGGGCTAAAGTGCTCTTGGCGGACTTTTAAAATCTCTGTCTCTCTCTGGCGTTGCCGATTCTGGGCCAACTTACTCTGCAACTTCTTCCTCACAGTTGCCCCTTTCTTTAGGTCATCATCTTCCTCATTGAAAGCAAATGGATCTTCCAACTCTGTCTCCAGGTAGTGGAGAGGGACCCTTGCCCCTGGTGGTGACAGGGACATTCCATCAAGTCCATTGGGCATCTTCAAGGCCAGTGTGGGCACCGTTAGGCTGAAGGCCATGGTATCCATTTGGTGCCTGGCCTTCACCTCCTCTATTGGATCATTCTTTTTCTTCCTCTCTTTTTTCGGTATAAAGCCAAGTACCTGCAAGTGGCTATTGCAGTACCTTTTAAAAAAAAAAAAAGATAGATACATACACAATAAGTTCTGGCTTACTTTTGCCTTAATGGGAAAACTATACAGAGTAAATATAAGCTAAATTAAAGCCCCCAAATCCATTTGGCTACTTTAACAATGGTTGTTACTAGTTAAAATCCACATTCACTAAATAATCAGGATCCTTACACTTATAAGCTTATAATTTAATGACAATTAACAGGCCTAGGCTTAAATGGTCTTTTAAAAAAGACCCAAACAACAAAAATAGATGTTCTTTTCATTTTATTCATTGATCTGAGGCATTTCAAGATGACAGCTACACCTGGGGGCCTGAAAGAGAACAGAAGGAAGTAGTGTCTTCAGTTTAGAAGGGTTTCAGTCCTGCATTGCTATGAGCCCCATGCTTCTTGTAGCAGTCTCCAGCTAAAGAGCCCAACAAAGCATGGTTAGCTAAGCCAAGAGCCTCCTGTTTATTTTACTTCACTAGCAGAAAAATAGTTGGGTAGAGCAGGTAAGACTTTCATTCTACATAAATGATCATACTTATCAACAATGTTTTACAAAGTTCTCTTTAAAGACAGGGATAACAGTAACACAAGTATTCCACAAACATTTTAATGGAATTTATAGGGGCCATAACTGCCATGTCTGATTGGTCTGTATATAGATACATGGAAGCAAAATAATCTATTTAGGGATGTTTGCAGTTTGGCATGCTTACATTACAGAGAAGGGTGCGTACATATATCATCTTTACTTGTACTTCTATTGTCAATTATAAACCTATCTGTTTCAATTAATGTCTCTTTAGTCTGTTACTGACATTAGTGACATAAAGTAAGAGATAATGAATTTGGGCAGATGTGATTATATAAGTAAATCCCAGCAGGGACCAGTCTCTCACTTTTTACAGAATGATTTCTAGCAAAGATAGGAAAAAATAGAGAAGTCTTACACTAATTAATAGTTGTCTTTCAAAGCAGAACCACAAACAAGAATCTAATTTGAAAGTGCTTAGACTTAAGAACCACTGGCCTACAGCACACCTGACAAGGACCAACTAAAGAAACAAGTGCAAGGGGATGAATACTGCCTATATGCACATATAACTTTGATTTCGTAAACTGAAAATTTTAATCTCACTGATTTTAAAAATAAATTTAAAATAATTTCATTGCTTTTATTTAGGTTTCAAATCAATCTTCTCTCTTCACTTGAACAGGTCTCTTTTGCCAATCTGCAAGCGGATTGTCACAACTACAAATGACCCTACATTTTGTTTTGTATGAATATAACAGAGTCCATGTATAGACACATCCCCATCCTTATCATAATTAATTCTTAAAAAAGAATACTACTAACGATTCTGCTAATCTATCATATAATTTTCCTATATAGTGTAACTCTCTAGTGAGTCTCTCAAACAGGGATTTTTAGTCTTTTTTGTGTCACAGATCCCTTTTGGCAGTCTGGTGAAACTATGGACCCCTTTTCAGAATATTATTTTTAAATTCATATAAGATGTAGGATTGCAACAGAAACAATTATACTGAAATACAGTCACCAAAATATTTTTTTAAAAAGTTCATGAATGGGCAAGTCACTTAACCCCGACTGCCTCATCAAAAAAAAAAAAAAAAAAAAAAGTTCATGAATGAATCCCAGGTAAAGACCTCCTGTTTTAAAATTATTTACAAAAATACTAATTTCCAGTCTACGTGTACAAAGCATGACAATGGATATAGGCTGTCATGGAAATGGGAAAACCTGGGTTCAAGTTCCCCTTCTGACACAATGACTGTTACCCTAGGCAAGTCATTTAATTTTTCAGTGCCTCACCTAATTGTCTAAATTGTTACAGACCTGCATTGGTGGGGCTTTCCTCATCCAAAATTCAGTATACTTTTGAAATAAAAGTAGAGACCCCTCCCCTCCAAATGTATAAATATACACAAGTTCTGTGGCCATGTTAATAGGAAAATTATCAATTAAAATGTAGTTTACATGTGTTGCTAATTATTTATCATTTTTGGTAATCTATGCCAATAAATGTCCATACTGCTTTGAATATTCAAAAACGAACTTTGTTACATCATTGAAAATTTAATACAAAATTAAAACAAGTTTAAAAAAGAATGTTAACATAATTATTAAAAATAAAAATCTTTGGCAAAAACCTCAGCTTATTGAATGACAAATTGTTTGTATACTGTCTCTCCCCCTTCCTCCCCTACACTAGACTACAATTTCCTTGAAAGCAGTTTGTTTTTTGCTTTTCTTTGTGTCCTCAGTGTTTAGAGGCACAGTGCCTAGAGTACCATAGCAAGTACTTAATAAATGTCGTTGACTTGATAATTCAAAGTAAGAAAAAAACCCAAGAAAAAATAAAATTTACTCTCTAACCACCCTGGTCCTCCCATTGAGTATAATACAATGTAATTCAATCTATTTCAGCAAGGTAGAAAAGCCTTTTAGGGCAGAACCTGTAATATGTTTGACCAAATTGTAAGCCAAATATTAAGATGTTTACTAAACATTCCACTCACCAAAATGACACTGTAAATTACTGTCCTTAGTAGTCTGATTTAAAAAAAAAAACTATAAAAACAATCTTAAAATATTTATCCTAATTATCCAAGGAGAACTTTATCATAAATACTAATAAATCTTTTTTTTTAAGTTACCTATAGAATAGGCAAACAAGTATAGTCTTGTAACCAAGCATAACAGTTGTAAATGGGTTCAGGCATGATACTAAATATTAGGGTCTAGACTTCTTCAAGTTATTTTAAAACATTAACCCTCTCCCAAGTTCTGGTCTCACAAATTAGAAGTAACTGATTTATATTTTTTTATGATTTGAAAAACAACAGACTCTAATGACATATCAGTCAATACAGAAAAAGGAGATATGAATATCGGGTTATGGGTCCTATCCTATAAAGACATCTAAATTACTATTTAATCACAGCACCTCCTAACAGATTTATAAGTCTATCCCTAGTCTACCTTTAGAGTCTATCCCTAGTCTACCTTTGCCTTGAAAAAAAATCTTAAGTCTACTTCAGAACTAAAAAGTGAAGGAAAAGTCTGTTTAGGATGCTTGTAACAGGGTGGGGAAGGTCTGATTACCCTCTCATTTTAATTTGTGCTCTTAACCCTGGTAATAATACTAAGTCTTTAGTATTGGCCCTTGGGAAAACATCCAAGATTGGCAAATGCGTCAATGTTGAACTAAATTTAAAGGCAAAATTATATAGATATTAAAAAATGCTACTTAAGGCAATGAATTAATTTATGTTCATCCATCATCCTCAAATAAAGATTAATGAGAAATTGTAATTTTTGAGCTACTTATTAATCTATAAAATCAAATTCTGACATGCACATTAGCTACCAAGTATGTGTCTTTTTTTCACCCAAGATTAAACTTTTATTTCTTCCCTCACTAAGCAGCCGTCTGTAACTTTCAGGTATTGTAATTTAAAGCCTGAAGTGCTGATTAGTAATTCTAAGGGAGTACTCCCAAATCACTAGATTATACCACACTCATTTTGGTATGATCTCATTTTATACAAATTATTTATTTCACACATTAAGTGTAAATTACAAGTCTGGTTGCTCACCAGAACAACTTTTATACTCCATTCAAACAGATATTTACTTGAACACAGAGAAGTTGAAGGTTGAGTGTCAGTTATTTCCCCCCAATGGAAATATAATACATGAGAAAAATGCAAAGCTAAAATTGTGATTTTAAGTTATCTATATAAAAACAGTATAACCAGTTTTTTAAGGGATAGCTAGAACTGTTAGAAAAATATGCAGCATTTGCTCTACTGTATAATTCTCTACATGAGTGAATAAAGTAGTCAATGGCATGGACATTGCTCTTTGGAGATGAGAGGAAACTATGAAGGGAAAAGTAGCCTGTAAAAAAAGAGTATGCATTCTCTTAAAAATATACAAGATGTGTGGTGACCAGCAGCAGATCATCTCTTTCAATGCATATGCACATTTTATTTTAAAATATATTTCCATGACAATGTTTTCTTAGAAAGAATTTGCTTGAGCACCATTTTTCAGTTTTTATCTTAGATCCACCTTAGCTGTAAAAGCATAGTTTTCTGTTCTATGAGTACACTATACATTGTACTCTTTAATAATAAACTTAATGTTACAAAAAGACTTTTAAAAAGGCAGCTAGATGGCGTAGTGGATAGAGCACCCACTCTGGAGTCAGGAGGACCTAAGTTCAAATACGGCCTCAGACACATGATACTCACTAACTGTGTGACCCTGGGCAAGTCACTTAACCTCAATTGCCTCACCAAAAAAAAAAAAAGCTTTAAAAATCATTTGAAAGAACACAAAACCTGCGTAATATCTTTAATGGGACAGATTAAGGCATAATTCAATGACATTTCTGGTCTTTCCTTTTTTAAAGAAATGTATGCCTATAACTCTACCATCTTTTAGCCAAGAATGTCAAAATTCTTGAAAAATATTTGATTTATTAAGAATATTTCCTGCACCCAAATGTTTTCTATCATTTTCATTTAAATAACTAATAAAGAAGTCAGAGCCTATTTTGCAAGGCCTTAATAAGCTGTATAAATAATAGCATAGACTTCTAAGTAGCAAACTTTGTGGAAAAAAAAGTTTAATAGTAATTCTGGAAATGAAGGGAAATTAAGGGGAAAAAACAACTTGAACATACTTTATTGGAATGCTCCTTTGAAAAATAATTTCCCTCTCCCTGCAACTCTTGTCATTCACATATTTAAATGGGTGGAAGGGGCGGTGGGGATGATAATATTCCCAATTCTTATACAGAAGTTCTTTTGTATGTCCCTAATCCCCAAAGGAATAAAAATGCAACCTAAGCAAAAAATAATAATAATAATAATAACAAAAACAAAAAATCCAAATCACAGTCCATCCTCATTACATTTATGCCCTCACTAACTCTTACCTGCGATCCTCAGATTTGGGGATGGGATTGGTGCAGCGTTGGCTGTTATACTTGGCCACATATTCACATTGCTTGAAGGGGGCAGTCTTGTCCTCCAGAACGTGTCTGATACAGAAAGCGTAGCCGTTGAGCCGCCGCTGCTTGCACAGTTTAGGGCTATATGAGCACAAGGGCTTATTGTCAACCTCAGAGAAGTGTATGTGTTTCCCTTCATACATCACGTGACTCTATTCCTTGTGAACATCAGCTAAAAGATGGCCAAAAAAAGAATCAATATATAATAAAAATGTGTCCAAATGTGTAAAGTTTAAATTTTACATTTCATTGAAGGGTTCTGGCCATAAAGTCATACCTGATTTTAAATCTTCTGTACCATATCAATGTTAAGAAAGCGCCCCAAGGACACCACTATCCTGGAATGCTGCAGAATCAAGATGTAGCAGATTGTCTATGAAAATGCAAAAAGACCTAGTTGATAACTTCAAATAAACAAAACATCATTTAATTAAAAATGTGATTTCTTCAATGTAATCCAACATATTAACCAAGAGAGCTTAATTCCCACTAAGAAACCAAAAGGCATGCTACAAAACTTAGAAATTATTCCAAAATTCCAAATTTAATCATTTGAATTCAAGTTAAACTTTGCAAATACCAGAAAACAGAAGAACTTTTCCATAAATTAGGGATGTTATCACTGGTTACCAGTATCACATCTTGTACCCTGTTGAGATCCTAAACTCCCTTTATATGCAAAAGGAATTAGCCCCAACACTAGAAGTATTCATCAGAAATTTACTGTTCGGTCATTTTGTAAAACCAATGGCAGACTGGTTAAACTGTTAAAAAAAATTTCTATGGAATGTCCAAGTAGCTAATTCACTACAATAATAAAATATAATGCTTTGTGATTTACAAAGCACTTTCCTCATAATAGTCCTGTGAGGCAGGCAGATGAAATGGTGCTTTATACACATTATCTCATTTGATCCTTACAGCAGACAAAGGTAGGCAGTTACATGTTACCATTCCCATTCTGCAGGTGGAAAATTAAGGTACAAAGTGATTAAGTGATTTGCTCAAAGTAACACCTCTCATAAATGGCAGCATCAGGTCATCTGCCTCCAGATAAAGGGCTCTTTCCCCTACACCACAATGTTTCTCAATAGCAAAAGCTCCTTTCTTCATTAAATATCCCACTCTTCTTAGGTAATTTTGCATTTGTTTTATATTCCCATTGAAACTGTGGATTCTTAGAGGACAAAACCCAGGTCCCACTCCTTAGGTAACACCATATTACTTAACACAGTGGGTCCTTTATAAATGTTACTACTAATAATAGTGTTATATGAGTACTTAAGTAATTTTTTCCTCCCTTCTTTAACAGAGAAATTTCCAATAGCTACCTCTACATATACTACGTCCATAGGTATTAGTGACATTTTATAGTGCTGGGCTACAGTATCTATAATGAACCAATCATGGACTGTTAGAGCTAAAATATATTAAAGATCATCTAGTAAACATTCATTTTACAGCTGAAGATACTGAAGCTGGAGAAGTGACTTGCTCACAGACACTAGGTCAGCCAACAGTATCACTTAATTTCAAGGAATGAAATACTCCCTCTTATGAAACTGGATAGGAAAAGCTTAGAACCACTGAATGATAGTACAAGGATAAACACAGGTTTTCCTTCATACTGCCAGCTAGCTTTGAGTGAAGAGATAAGGGCAATGTAGGAAGGAGAAGATTTAAAGAAATATTTCTTGAATCAACCAGGTTCCCAGTGAAGTCCGAGGTTCCCTGGGGATCCCCTAGACTCTTTTCGGGAGGTTGTTGTTGTTGAGTCATTTTTCAGTCATGTCCTACTCCTCATGACCTCATTTGGGGTTTTCTTGGCAAAAATACTGAAGTAGTTTGCTATTTCCATCTCCAGTTCATTTTACAGATGAGGAACTAAGACAAACAGCGTTAAATGACTTGCCCAGGGTCACAAAACTATTAAGTGTCTGAGGCCATATTTGAATTCAAGAAAATGAGTCTTCTTGACTCTAGGCTTGGCACTCTATTCACTGCACCACCGAGCAGCCCTTTGAAGGGGTACATGAGATCAAAACTATTTTCTTTTTTTCTTTTTTTTTTCTTTAAATTTTTAGGCAACTGGGGTTAAGTGACTTGCCCAGGGTCACACAGCTAGTAAGTGTCAAGTGTTTGGTCTGAGGCTGGATTTGAACTCAGGTCCTCCTGACTTCAGGGCCACTGCGTCACCTAGATGCCCCAAAACTATTTTCATACTAATAAAGCATCTTAACTTCTAAGACAGTAAATGTTAATAGATATAATCCACACAGACAAAAGCACCTTGAAGTTCTCAATCATTTTTAAGAGTGTATAGGAATCCTAAAACCAAAAAGTTTGAGAACTACTGAACTAGGGAACATCCAAAGGTTCTTTTCAGTAGATTTCTCAAGTAAATCTTAAGTGAAGAGGAAGATAAAAGTTTCATTTTTTTCTAAGTAGATTTTTCCTTCCTAAACAATCATGATAGTTGACTAAGACTAAGATTCTTTGCTTCTTCCAAAAAGGCATCCAGAAAACTTCAAATTGTATCCTTAAAAAGTGGCTAATTATGGGGGCAGCTAGGTGGCGCAGTGGATAGAGCACAGGCCCTGAAGTCAGGAGGACCTGAGTTCAAATGTGACCTCAGACCAAACACTTGACACTTACTAGCTATGTGACCCTGGGCAAGTCACTTAACCCCAACTGCCTTTAAAAAAAAAAAAAAGAATGTAAACTCTTTGAGGGCAAGGGATTATCTTTGGGGCAGCTAGGTGGCACAGTGGATAGAGCACTGGCCCTGGATTCAGGAGGACCTGAGTTCAAATCCGACCTCAGACACATAACACTTACTAGCTGTGTGACCCTGGGCAAGTTGCTTAACCCCACTGCCTAGCCAAAAAAAAAAAAAAGTGGCTAGTTACCTAATTAGTTATTTCCTACTGAAAATACCTGTGCATTGCAAAAGAAAAAAAAATTAACCAGAAGAATCGGATTTACATCTCCACAGCCTAGCTGTTATTCCTTAGCAGATTCAGGACTTAACTGTATTTGGAAATTTAATTTTACATAAGAGATCTTTTCTACTTGGTACAGATTGGGGAAAGACCTGAAGTGTAATCACAATTCACAAACTATCCACTGAAAACATGTCTTGTAACATATATAAAAAACAGATTTTTTTCCACCATTACCACTCAGGTATAACCAGAAAGCACATGTACTGGGTCCATTTAATTCAGCAAGCACTTATGAAGTGCTTATATATGGATACAAATACAGATAAAGATAAAGATGCATTTCCTGGCCTCAAATTTACAGCCTCGTGGGATATATTACATATACACAAGAAATCCAGTAAGAAACTACAATAACTCCTTCCATTCCTGAATCATACAAAAATCCAGCCAGTGTCCTTCCAGCAAAGCCAGTGTTCATTCAGCTAACCTCTAAGCAAGCCCAGAAACAATAGAGTTTGTATAGCCTGTAAAGCTCCACATCTGGAGGCAGCAAAAGCTGAGGGCTCCACTAAGTGAGCCCCAGTATGATTAAAAAAAAAAAAAACTCAGGCATAGGGACTCTGAGGTACCTAACATTCTATCCTGGGATTCCAGAGGGGGACCAGAAAATTATTTGAACCCTCAAATAATACAGAAAGGCAAATCCTGAAAGGTAGAAGTCAGTCCAGAGATTCAGGTGACTCAGGACATGCAGAAAAAAGCAGTTCAATTACCACACAATTATAGTTAGGTTCATAAAAGACCTGGCAACTTCTACTACAAACCAGAGATCATAGAATACAATATTTTGAGAGGTAAAAGATAAAGGTATACAGCCAAGATATACAACCATTTACTTTGCAAAAACTTAGTATATAATGGGGGGCAAGAAATGATCCTTTAGTGGAATAGACCACTTTCAAGCATTCCTGACGAAAATACCAGAGCTAAGTAGGAACTCTGAAATACAAAAACACGAGTCTAGAAAAATCTAGAAAGGTAAATTTATTTGAAAAATGGAAAGAGTTATATGATGATGTTGTACCAACAATCTAATCAGGAGAGGGGAAGATAGAAAGAAGTGTTACCCTCCTCCTGACAGAGAGGTGATGGACACAAGATATACATTTTTGGATATGGCCACTGCATGGATTTATTTTGCTTAACTAAGCTCACCATTACAAGGGGTCTTTTCCCTGTTTCTTTAGGTTAATTGGGGTAAAGGATTGAAATGAAGCAGGAATGCCAAAAAAAGAGGAACATAACATTTTTTTTTAAATGCACAGAAGAAAACAGAAGGAATTTCAGAAGGAAACAGACAGGCAGGCAGTTTTGAAAGTAAGAGTAGAATTTATGATATACTTTTTTTTATTTTTTTTTTTGCTTTTTTCGTGAGGCAATTGGGGTTAAGTAACTTGCCCAGGGTCACACAGCTAGTGTCACCACCTAGCTGCCCCATTATGATACACTTTAAAAAAAAAGTGTGAAATGGAAATCCAGTTTTATATAGAATCTTTCTGTTTTCTTCTTTGTATATGGAAATGCTCTTTTGGGGAATGTTTTAAGTTCAAAATTTAAAAAAAAAATAGATCAATTGATTCTATAACTTCTTACCAAAAAAAAAAGGGGGGGAGGGGGAATCTATCAGGTGTCTAGCACTTTGCTAGAGACTAGGAAGCATAAGAAAAGAAGTGAATTTCATAATCACTGCCCTCAACAGTTTGCAATCTAGTGAGAGACAAGACTTAGAAAAATGAAAGGGAAAAAGGAAAATGGGGGTGGCACAACTCATGGAAGGGAGTAGAACATAGCTATTAGCAACAGTTTGCCAATATCTTCCTACCAAAATATGTTCACCAGAAGAGAAAGTCATTAAAATATTACTGATTGTTGTTTGTGGTGTGCTTTGTGAGTACAGATTAATAAAATAATTTCTCATGCACAAAAATTATGAGTCTGAAGCTTAAGAAATTCTGAAGATTGCAAAAAACTTGGAAAATTCTTGTATAACTGTAGAATATTTGAAATGTTTCAATAATTCACCATACCTCCACATGTGGTACCCTTATAATTTGTATTTAGCACTTAGCATCAAGGAATCAGAATTTTACATAAATTCTTAGTTCTAACAACATCCTTACAATGTTTACTACTTATGTTTTCAATTTTCTCCCCACTTTCCCAGCATAGAAATCAATTCAGCTCTCAGGATTTCTCCATATGCTACTATGAAGAAGTCAAAAGCTGACATAAGTCATCTCTTATCTTTCATAATCACATAAATAGTCCAGCATATAATTTCTGTTCTTATTATTCCTTAAAACAACAACTCTTCATCTTTAGTATCTTTTAGTAAACATCTTTTCTTCACCTTTAAGATTTTAGACAGATACCTTTGGTTAGGTCTTTTTTGCTGTGTCGTCTGAATTTTTGGTGCTCTTCTGTACTAGAAAAAATGTTTCACATGGTGTATTCTCATGTGCTACCTTAAGATCACCTAACTGTTCTTACGATTGCTACCTTTTGATTCTTCGGATCTTTTTTTAGCAATGTCATTTCTCTAGAAAAGAATTAGAATCTTTACATTTATGACTTCAGGTCCCTGCTATAGTCAGTCTTACCCCATGCACTATTAGAAAAAAGAATGGTAAGAAATAAAGGCCCTTAATTTAACTACCTTCTAAATGCATGTTTTTAAAATATCCAAATTATCTCATCTCTAAAGCTAGAAACAAATAGCAATCATGTCTTTGAGAGTTTATATAGTATCAGTATTCAACTTGTTTTTTTAAATTATGGAAAAGGAAATGGGAGGAAGGGGTCCAAGACAAAAGCAGAGCTAGGAAAACAATCCTAAATCATTTGCCCCGATATAACCATTTATCAAGATCTGATGTCCCAGAATCCCCCCAAAATATTTCATATAGGAGTCCTAGCATCTCCAGCCTTTACTATGTGTCATAAAGAGAGGAGAAATGAATACGTACTACAAAAAAGAAGTCTGTGAAATCTAGTCAGGTGCTTTAAAGATTCTACCATATAGAAATTATATTTAAATTTCCCAATGTTGCTTCAAAATAAAAGTCACTTCTATCCTATGAAGAAAAATGGCTATAACTAAATTCTAGTTATTAACATATGCTGCTATAGATTAAAATGTGAAATACTAGGGGTGAGGGACCTCTATCTTTAGCTACGACATAGAGTCAACTGAATCATTCCTGCTTACAGAATCTAGATTGGTTTATGTTCCTTAAAAAAGAGGAAAATAGGTGATTAAACTCAGGTACTTTAGCACAAGTAAACCATTATTAATAAAGCTAAAAACAACTATTATTAAGAAAAGATAATATGCAAGCAGATCTTTTCAAAATAAAATAATACTTTCAACATCTGTAGGTGCATTAGACATTGGAACTGTAATGTAATGATATAAGAAATGCTTTATGGCAAATATAAATGAGTTTAAAAGACCTTGAAACTAGGTATTACATTTTCTGAACAGAAAACAATTCACTTCCATAGCTGTGTTTTTAGTGAAAGCTACAGTGGAATAAGACATCATCAGGGGAACAGAAGTGAGAAGAGGGGAGATGAGCTTTTAACAAAAGCTGTCTGACAGCACTTTTAGGCTTCCAAAAGCAAGCATAAAACAATTTGACAAAAATATGGAGATTATACTCTTTGGGACTACCAATGTGTCACCTCAATATGGAATCACTGATATGTCATTTCTGTTCTTTTGACTCTCACGTTTCAGAAGTATGGTCGTTTCACTACCACAGCATTTTTCTTTTCCATTTGTAATTTTATATCCTACCACCTTTTAAAATTTGAGAGCAACTATATGTATGACACCTTTCCTAAAATGGATATGAATCCAAGTTCTCACAATGACAGAATAACAACAACAATAATAGTATATATATATATATATATATAGCATGATGTTCCAGGTACAGTGCTAAGCATTTTACAATTATTATCTCATTTGTTCCCTACAACAATTCTGGAAAGCAGGTACTGTTATATCCCCATTTTACAGTTGAGGAAACTGAGGCAAAAAGAGGTTAAGTGACTTGCCCAGAGTTACCCAGCTAGTAAGTGTCTAAGGTAAAATTTGAACTCAAGTCTTCCTGAAGCCAGGTCCAATGCTCTGTACACTATGGCACCACCTAGATGCCTCACATGCAAGTGAAAAGAATCCTATTGAAGGAATAACTAAAGTCAACATCACATTAGCTAACATGATTTTTTTTAAGGTATTAAAAATGTTTGTTCCTTTTTCATGTCATTTTAGTCTTTAAATAAATCAGGATATTAACAAATATAATGTTAACCAGCATTTTTAAAATAATTAACTTTTAATAGCTAACAGCAAATAGATGAATCTGAAACTGGGAAACCTACCTGGCTTACAACAGAACTCATTCATTTGTTCTGTATTAACTTGTGAAATAAGGTCTAAATTCTCTCTTCTAAAGGCTATCAACCTAGTATGATTCAGACAGCAGAAAAGATCTATTGTGTGGAGCAGGGGAGGAAGAGAGTCTTATACATATTGCCCCAAATCATGAGCAATATTTAGCATGCGCTTAAATATTATTCAGATTATTCAAACTGGGATAAAAGAATTCAAGAAGCAATAATGCTTAAACACCTTAAAATAAAACAAAAATATATATTAAATCATTCAAATGGCCTCTTATACCAGTTGTCTCTTATGTGTCATATTGTCTTAATTCTAATTTCTATAAGCCTAAAGAGTAGTTTGCAAGTAAGTGGTGTTCTGGATGGGTCAGGACAGTATAGTTCCTTACTGCTACTAGCCATATATTCTCTCCATATTTATGCCTACCTCCTTTAACACTAATTCCCAGTTTGTGGTTCCATTCAGAAAGAGTTATTCAGGACTTTGTGATTATCAACCTAGAAAATCCATTAGGAAGAACTACCTTCTCTTCAAAGCCCCTGACACACAGGTT
Source organism: Vombatus ursinus (assembly GCF_900497805.2). Lineage (NCBI taxonomy): Eukaryota > Metazoa > Chordata > Mammalia > Diprotodontia > Vombatidae > Vombatus > Vombatus ursinus. Next base: position 19,534,058 of record NW_020954580.1, on the reverse strand, counting down.
AAATTATATTACAACAAATATAACAAAGTGTTCTGTGTTATAATGTTATTTATGTGAACTATGCTTGCAGATAATCAATAATAAGAACAATATTTTGATGATCTGTTAATAACAAATTCTCTACAATGAATAACTCTGTATAACAAATAGTATCTCAGTTCCTTATCAAGGTTAACTCCCTCTCTCCTATAAAAGTATCTATGTTAGAAAAGAGAAGGCAAGAATTAGGTTATAGTAGAGCTCTTTAAAGCTCTTTTGTCCTGCTAATGGGCTAAAGGCCCATTTCCCACATCTCAGCCATCATTGTCCACCTAAATCTCCAAACCATCAATCATAATAAAAACATACTAAAAAAAATATTCCTGGAGCTTTAAGGAAGAAGGGACTGAATAAAAATATAAACACAAAATGTCCCTCTTTGCCCATCTGCGCCCAGCACACTCTATTCACTACATGGAGGTTGGGCATCTGTTTCCTCTCCAGATTTTAAAAATCTCAAATATTATATTCATTTAAAAATTTTACTGCAATAAAAATATTTAGATTGTTCATGGAATTTGTTACAACAGAATTTTATCGAGGATCATAAATTTTTAAAGCTGGAAGGGACCTCTGATACTATCTGGTCCAACCTCCCTCACATTAGAGATAGGAAAACTGAGGCCAAGAGAAAGAAAACTGAGGCCAAGAGATAGGAAAACTGAGGCCCCTACTCCACACAACAGATCTTTTCTGCTGTCTGCATCATACTAAGTAGATAACCTTTAGAACAGAGAATTTAGACTTTATTTCACAAATGAAGTTTCTTGTTCCAAGGTCACATAGTAAGTTAACAGAGCAACTCTTTCCAGTCTACCAACTGCCTCTTTAGCTGCTTTGATACAGGCTCCTTTGCTGCCTATAAATAACATTGAGTTGATTCATGAAGACCCAATTCCCCTAGTCCAATTATTTCATTCTAACAATGAAGAACCCAACGGTCAGGGAAGTTAAAGAGTTTTGTCAAAAGTTATGAAGCTAGAAGCAGCTAGGTGGTGCAGTGGATTGAGCACCGGCCCCGGAGTCAAGAGGACCTGAGTTCAAATCCGTCCTCAGACACATAACACTTACTAGCTGTGTGACTCTAGGCAAGTCACTTAACCCCAACTGCCTCACCAAAAAAAAAAAAAAGTTATGAAGCTAGTCAGTAGCAGAACTGAAGGGCTATAAGTCTCATCAACCTTCTTTAACTATGACACTGTCTTTCCTGTACTTAAGAAGTTCAATATTATCTAAAGATTCAAATTATCAAATTTTCTAAAGAAAACATTCAAAATATAAATCCTAAATAGTAATTCATAACTTTGGGGATAAAATCTCTATATCTGTCATCTCTCTGCAGATGACTCACAGGTACATATCCAGCCCCAATCCCTTCCCTGGGCTCCTACATCACCAGTTACCTATTAGACATGGCAAATTGGATGTCCCAGAGACATCTCAGATTCACTGTGTTCACAAACCGTTTGCTCCCAATCCCTGCCCTCTTCCAAATTTTCCTATCTCTGCCCAAGGCACTGCCATCCCCCCCGCCTCTCAAGTTCATAACCTCTGAATCATTGTCCCTTCTCACCATCTCTCCCCTCACACATCCAATCAGTCCCCAAACCTTGCCATTTCTCCCTTTACAAAATCTTTCATATCCAACCCTTTCTCTTCACTCCCAAAACTATCATCCCCTTAGTTCAGGCCCACATCTCTCTAATTCGCCCAACTCAGCACTGCAACAGCCTTCTACTTGTTCTCCCCATCTCAAGGCTCTTCCTAGTCTAGCCCATCCTCCACTCTTCTGACAAATTTTCCTTAAGAGCAAATCTGACTTTGTGACTCTCCAACTTGACAAACTCCAGTGGCTCCATTACCTCAAGGATCAAATATAAACTCTGTTTAGCTTGCAAAGCCCTAGATAAGTCGGCCTCAGCCTATCTTTTCAGCCTTACTGGATATTACTACTCCTTCCACACCAAGTCCAACCAAACTGGACCCTCTTTGTTCCTCATATGCAATACTTCATTTCCTGTCTGTATGCCTTCATGTCCCATATGCCTGGAATGAACTACCTCCTTACTTTTCCCTCCTAATGTTCAGAATGCCTTTCTTCCCTTAAGACAGAGCTCAAACATAGTCTTCTGTATGAAGGCCTTCCCAAGCCTGCCCAAATTGTTCCTGCCCTACCCTGCATTTGACTACTTCGTATTTATTTACTTTATATTTAGGCTGTATATACATTGATGTATGTCTACTTGTCTCTCCCATTAGATTATAGTTCTTTCCAGTAGGGATTGTTTTATTCATTTTACTTGTATATCCAGTGCCTAGAAAAGTGTCTGTCACATAATATTAATAAATACTTGTTGGTTAACTGAATGCTACAGCCAGAATCTGTAGCATCTGGTTTAGCTGTGCAACCAGAAGCAAGTCACTGAACTCCTCAGATTCTGAGTTTCCTCATCTGCAAAATGAGAATAATAATACTGAGGTACCTCCCTCAAAGAATTGTTGTGAGGCTCAAATGACTATATATATAATGTCTTTTGCAAACTTTTAAGTGATATATATGTCAGTTATCATAACAAAGGATAAAAATTTGAAAAGAAGACTGTCTCAGCTAAAACCCCCCAAAAATGCTTTTACTTATTGGTATGGAATTCAAAATTTTAAACTCCATCTTACAAAAAAAAAGTTACATATATATATGAGAAAAGGAAAATACAAGAATTTTCAGTAATTGTCCTAGTCTTTAAATGGCATAAAAGTTTGATTATTTAAAGCTTTTATAATGGAACAAAACATTCTATTCTTAAGAATTGAACCAGATGATCTCTAATCTTCTAGCTCTGACAAACTATGATATCCTGTGACCTACTTATTAAATTAAAATACCAATAGTGAAAAAGAATATAACTTTACTAATCTAAAGTCAATCCAATACTTATTCCTCCTGTGAGTCTTGTGCTTTCACTAGTTTCAAGTACAAGTTACTTTCTCTTTTAAGTGAAACCTACCATTTCTCTTGGAAGAAAAGATACTCATCATGAACAAATTAGATGAATTGGGCTAGAATTGAAAAAAGGGGAAAAAAGGGAATACAATGTTTGTGTACACCTATATACACACTTTAAAATACTTGTAACATTCTCAAAAGCAATGTGAAATCCCATACATCTGTTGTTGTTCAGTCACGTCTGATTCTTCATGACCCCATTTGAGGTTTTCATGTCAAAGATACTAGAGTGATTTGCCATCTCCTTCTCCAGTTCATTTTATAGATGAGGAAACTGAGGCAAACAGGGTGAAATGGCTTGCACAGTGTTACACAGCTAGTGTCTAAGGTCACATTTGAACTCAGGTCTTCCTGATTCCCAGCTCAGTTCTCTATCCAGTGCTGCCCCATGCCACCTACTTGCGCATACATCTATAAATCAATTAATAAGAAAGGAAAGCAGATGCTTTTAAAACTATCAAATTTAAAAAAAAAACTAACCTCTCCATTAGTTAACTAAAATAAAACTCTGCTTTTTTCTTTTTGGAATGACACCAAATAATTTTAGCATCTACAATTCTGAAGCCATGAATTTGGAGGCTGCAAGGGATATGACCCAAATCAAAATGTAAATAAACTACTTTTGGTACCTGTTTAACTCCTTTTAGAGGCTGAATGGTAGTGGGAAAGCACTGGACCTGGAGTCAGGAGAACCTGAGTTCGAATCTGTGGAAAACAGATCATAAGTTTAGAGTTGGATGGGACTTGAAAGGGATCAGAGATTTAGAGCAAAATTGAAGCTAAAAAAAAAATTAACCTTAGACATAATCTAGTTCAATTACTTTTTTTTTTACATATAAGCAAACTGAGGTCAAGAGTTTTTAAGCAATTTGCCCAATCCCACACTAACAGAAAGAGCTACAAAATCTAATTCATACCCAAGTCCTCCAACTCCACAACCAATTTTTTTTTAATTACACCACATTACTTTCTTGGCTTTTAACACAGTCTGACCAAGTTTGCATCAGTTTTCTTATCTGCAAAATCTGAATATCTTATGTAAGATAATGTGTATAAAGCACTTTGCAAAACTTAAAATGCTGTCAGTTATTTTTATTTCACCAGCAAAATTGGAATTGCTGAATGACACCGACCTTTTTGTACTCTTAACTCACAAGATACTGTTACAGTTTAGTATACAAAAAAAACCCTCAAGTCTATTTAAAGAAGTTAAATAGGTGTCAGATGCATTTGCTATTGTAATTTGTATCAAGTCCAAGCAATCTTTGCATTCAAGATCTTCGGGACTATGCTTAAAAAAAAAAAGGCTTGGTGTCACTCAGATTGTTATTTTACCTTTGTTTTGTTTTTAAGAAAGAATGAAATACTTAATAAAAGTCACCTAAAGGGTCTCACTTAGAAGTTGGACATAAGTAAGCAATGTCAGGGGAGGGAGGGGGGAATCACAGTGTTTTCAAGTGTCAGATTTTCACTACTTAATAGTATTCTGGAGGTCGAATTGTCAGGAAGTGAAATTACTCTGCCAGCAAAATCCCAGCACGAAGCATTGGTACAGGACAGGAGGAGGGTATGTGGAGACATACTGCCCTAAATTTACAAAAATAGCAACAAGACCAAATTAGGGGTGTGTGGGGGGCAACGCTGGAGAAGGAACTTGGCAAAATCATAAACACTTTAACACTATGTAACAAAATCAAAGTTAACTGTAGCTCCAGGAAAGCACACCCTGAAAAGTAGGAAACCTGGGTTTCAAATTAAAACAATGTATTTGTCTTCTATATAGCTCTTTCAAGGATCACAGACCTCAAATACAGCTAAAAAAAAAAATCATAGAAACATGTCTTATGAAAAAGTAAGCAAGATCACATTCATCAAAGATCCTTTAGGTTCCCTTCTTCTGACCCTACTACAGGCACAAGAAATTTCCTTAAAATTTTCATTTTCCTATTCTGATGCCATGGCTAAGAATATTACATAAACCCAAATGACGATCTATTAAGGTAAATTTTCACATATGGAAAGAACTTTAATTCATGAGTTGCTATACCTATGTATCAATCAAGAAGCATTTTTAAGTGTATTCAGTGTACCTTTCTCCTCTTCCTCCTCCTCGTCCCACCCTCAGCTACTTCTAACCCTTCACAGTGTCTCAGAACAAGGCATCTCCTTAACTTGTACCAGACACGGACTAAATAGTAACGAGAACTCCTGGATATGGGGGCTGGATCCAGAAATCCCTGCCCACTATCAGTGACAATCTCCTCACTGCTCCCTAATCACATCCCTAAGCCCAAGAACTACCCAGACCGGTGCGATGCCTTCCCCTCAATACCACTACCCCCCAAGAAATCACAAGGGCTTGGCATAGGGGGATTTCAGTGTGAAAGGAGCCAAGCCAACTCCCAGGTTGAGGGGGGGGTCCTGGGTCCTCTCCCTTCCCGCCGCCCCCCCCACACCCCAAAGCAAGCCCACAGTGGTTGAACGGCAAACTTTTCCCTAAGGAAGGAGGAGGTTCGCCCCCTGGGAGTTGGGGGGAGGGGGTTCTGTGGGGGAAGTGGGGGGGAAGGCTGGGTCGGGGTCCTGGTCTGGGAAGGGCTCTCCGGGGAGCGGGGTGGGGCAAGGCTGGGGTGGGGGACGCCGGGGAGGGATTACCCTTAGAAGCCCGGAGCCGGCAAAGAGTTTCTAAAAACCCCACCCCGCGCGCTCCCCACCCGTATCCCAGCCGGAGATGGGGGGCTCGGGCGCAAATTCCGGGGTCCCCCCGCGGGGAGACCAGCCGCTCAGCGCGGGCCTGAAAGGAAACTTTCGGGGCCGCGGCTGCACCTGCCTCCCCACGCCCGCCCCACCCACCCACCCACCCACGGCGGCCACCCCAGGTCACGGCTCCGAGCTGGAGGGGGCGATGATGGCGGGGGGCTGAGGATGAGCCGCTCGCCCCCCACTTCTGCTCCTGCCAGGCCCAGCCGCCCCACGGGGGCCGCTCCCGGGCCGGAGCGTGGGGTCTGGCCCTGGGCCGGAGCTCCCCGGTGCCAGCCCTAGGCCAGGATGTGCCTGCTCCCCTTGCTGTGTGTGTGGGGGGGGGGTAACTTGGAGGCTCAACGGGGGATCCCGGGGCGCCAAGGGGCCCGCGGTCACGGGGGTCCCGCCGGCCTGAGGCCTAAGCGGCGCCTCCCCCTCCCCTCCCCCACGCACTTTCACCCCCCCCACTCCCAAGGCCCGGCTCCCCAGCCCCGCAGCCCTCGCTCCCCTCCCGCGGCGGAGGCCCGTGTGTAGTGAGCGGGGGTCCCGAGACCCCCGCCCCCAGCCCCTGCGCGGCCGCCGCCCCAGCCCCCGGCCCCCTTACCCCGGCATTCCCAGCCCCGGGCCTGTGGCGGCCCGGCGCCTCCCCGGCCTCACGTGAGCACGTCCGGCGCCCGCCCTACCTCCGCGGCCCGGCCCGGCGCCCTACGGGAGCCCGGGGATGGGGGCCGGGCCTGGGGCCGCCTCCGCTTACCTTGGAGCTGCTTTTTTTCCCCTCCTCTTCCCCCCTTTCCCCTCGGCTGGGGCTGACAGACGAGAGGCGCGGAGAGAGGCGCTGGCCGAGGGCGAGGAGCCGCCGCCGCCGCCGCCGCCGCCGCTCCCCCCCGGGCTCCCCGAGAGCCTCTCCCGCTCAGGCCGGGGCGCCGAGCATCATCTTTTTATTGGGGAAACTCCAGAGCGCTCCCGGGGTCGGTGATTATTGAGGGGAAATCCCTGAATCTAGGCTCCAGCCAAGAAGGCAGGGCTGCTGGGGCTGCACCACAAGAGGAGCCAGCAGCCTCCTACAGCACCACTACCGGCACTGAGAGGACATAACACCAGACAGCCGCTCCTCGGCCCTGCGAAACGACAACTTTCCTACCATCTTGGAGCTAGAGCGAGGGGGGCAGGGGCACAGAGGGCACCGCGCCGCTGCCCAGGTACAGGACGGGGGCGGCGGCCCGCGACCCCCCGAGCCCGAGGACGAGTGCCCGGCGGGGCGGGGGCGGCGGCCCTGCACGGCCGGCCTGGCGTGGCCGGGGAGAGCCAAAAGGCTCCTGCTCGCCTGCTCCAAGGACTTTTTTTTTTTTGCAAGAAACAGGTGTTTCTCTCTTCTCCACCACCCCCACCCCCTTCCTATCCTAATTCCCCCTTCCACCTAAATCTCAGGGGGTGAGTTTAATTTTTTTTAAGGTAATTTTTTTTCCTCCCCACTCCTTTACAGATTCAACTTGAAGGGCTGGTGGCTAGTTGTTATTCCTACTTCCACTTTTATCATCCCTTCCTTCCTCCCTCTTCATCCTCGTCCTCATCCTCCCTCCTCATTCTCATCCTCTCCTCATTTTTATCCTCTCTCTTCATCTTTGTGCTCATCCTCCCTTCTCCTCCTTATCATCATCCTGTCTCCTCCTTCTGATCATTCTCTCTCATCCTGATTTTCACTTCACTTCCTCATCCTCTCTCCTCCTCCTTAATGCTCGTCCTCCCTTCTCATTCTTATCCTCTCTTCTTGTCCTTTATGTTCCTCATCCTTATGCCCATCCATCCCTCTTCATCCTTATACTCCTCCTCTCTCCTCATCGTTATGCTTATCCCCCCTCCTCATCTTCATCCTCCTCCTCTATATATACCCTCAAAACTGAGTTTCCTGTAAGACCAAGGTAAAGAAAAAGATGCTCCCAGCTTTTTTTTTTCCCAGGCAATGTAAATAGAACTGTCCAGGAGAAATAAGACACAGCCGTTCCTTGTTGTTTTTTGTTTGTTTGTTTGTTTGTTTTCTTTTATTTGCCTCCCCTCAATCTTCAGTGCAAAGAGATAACAGAGTCTTAAGAACTCTCCCTCATCTAAGTAAGTATAACCAATTACCTTTCTGGAAGAGTATTCTTAATCTGGTGTGTTCTCTGACCACGAAGGGAGGGGAGACTTGGACACTGATAGTTTCAAGATAGCAGGTGGGTTTTTGGTAGTGTATTTGGTTGGATTTTTTTTTTTGTATGATGAAAAAGTTGTTTCAGAACCCTGTCCACTGGAAAATATTTGTTTGGGTTCCAATTGATTGGACTTTTTTTGCTCTTTGGTAACTATGAATACCTATGTCACAGAAAGGAGAGAGCCAGACAAATTACTTTTTTGGGGTTGTATAAATGCTATTTTTTATAAATGATAGCATTTGTTCTGTTGCAAATAGAGGTGGTTAATTAATTTTAATTTTTTTTAAAGCGCAAAGCTGCCTTGATTAAGTTGGACCAAAAGTACATCCATGCTAAAAAAAAAAAAAAAAAAAAAGGTATCTAGAGGTGAAAGACCAAGAGTTTGTACACTAGCGACTACAAGCCTAGTTTTTTCCAGCAGAATTCTTCTGGGGAGGTGAGCAACTGGGCATAGACCTTTCTGGTTTTATGTAAGAGGAATGTGCACTAAGAAAACTACAATCTTCTTTTTGTAGCTTATGGAGATAAATGCTAATTAAAGCACATGTTAAAGTTACTTGATACAGTTTGGCTAATGTGGAGGAAATTTAAAAGTGAAATTGATGTTTTTTTGTAGTGGTGGTTTTGAGATGGCATGCTATATGGTTTTACTCAACTTAAGTTTCACTTAATTTAATATAGATATATGAGGTATTTTTGGATGACTTCACTCATAGCATTTGTTTCCAAACCTCTAAAAATTTGTTTATCTGCAACTTTAAGCTGAGCTCTAAAAAATTATAAATTAACATAGGCATGTCAGCTATAGATAACACATATATAGTGTTATAGATTATGTGATATGTATACACTCATTTCATCACATAAGACTGGGCTTTTCAGTGATGTTCTTTTATTTTTGTGAGAATAAAATAAAATAAATTTTACCAGTCCTCTTTATCATTAGAAAACTCATGGATATGACTTTGTGTTCTGTTTGTTCCTAAGGAATAATTAGGGGGCTCACAGAGCTTGGCTGTAGTGACTGTTTAATAAACAAATTCTTGTTTGACTGAAGTAAACTGAAAGACCTCTTCTTTAAAAAAAAAAGTATAATAAGCATATCAGTTTAAAAAATCAAATTCTAATAAGATAAACAAGGGATTTAGACCTAAGAGTTCGTTTTTTCCCACCCCACCTTTTGTAGAGTTCCACTTTAATTGAAAAAGCTTTATATTCTCCTCTACTAGATTGCATACTCCTTGGAAGGCATGGACTGCATGTATTCATCTTTATAGCCCCTTAGCACCAAGTAGTCTCCAGTGCATATAGTGTGCATTTAATAAATGTTTGAATGAATTCTAGAAGAGAAACCACTGAAAGATAATAGCATGTAGTGGTTTGTATATCACTACGCTTTACTGATTCACCATCAGGAACAACACATACTTTGAGTTTGTCCGGGAGTAGTGATAGGCTTTTTCATTAAACTGTTCACACATTTATTTCAGTCCCCTTTGTAGTCACAAAGATCCAAATTTGCAAAGCTTCTATCTAAGGCAGCAGTTCTCAGAGCATGGTCCAGGGAACCAGAACTCTTTCAGAAGGTTCGTGAAAACAAAACTATTTTCATAATAAAAAGAAGACGTTTAATTTCTAATACTGTAACTATCAATTGATATAACCCACATAAACAAAAGTTCTTTGTGGGGTCCTCAGTCATTTTTAATAGTGTACAGGGGTCCTGAGACCAAAAAATATGAGAACCACTGGACTAAGGAAAGGATGCAATTTCTGGTCATGGGGTAAATATTTTTCTTTTTATAAATCTTTGTAAGGACCTCTCCCATTACTGGCTGCATTAGTGCCAGGCTCCAGCTAACTAAACAACTAAGACCAAAAGGGCTGAAAAGAATGCCATTGAATTTGAAGTATCAGAAAAGCCAAAATAAGTGTGGCCCCAAACACCTCATTTGTAGGTCAGTCTTTGCCCTTTACCTTCACCTTAGCACTGGGGGATACCTAAGGATCTGACATAGGTTGAGAAACAGTAGACTACTTTTGCAGAGTAGAGCTCCAACAAGCTTGCCAGCAGGTTTTTCAGTACCACTATTGATTCTCTTTAGTCCAGGAACTTTTCTTTATTGCCCAGTATGTGGGCAGCCAATGCTATGGGGAGTCCCACTCTGTTCCTGCAGTCCAGGGGAGCATATCAAGGGTTTATGTCATAAGATACCGAGTTTCCCCAAATTATGGTGGAATGCTAACACAACTGTATTCCACAAATGGGGTTTGGGACACCTCTGTGAAACTTAGCCTCTGTTGTGGCAAATTTCTAATCTTGGAGAGAAATTAAAAATTTTATCCAAATTCTAATGCTCTTTATTTAGGAAAAGAGAATTCCTTTGTGATTTCTGCAGTAATCAGTTTGTATTCTGAAGCATGAAAATAGATTGTCTTTGATTCAGCTTATATAATTATAAAAGTTCCTTAGGATTGTAAAGTAATATAGTTATTTTTAAAAACTAGCCTACTTTTGAAGAGCTCTCCAATGCCAAACACAGAACTTTATGTCTGATTCTGGAGGAAATAAGGAGCCAGTGGCATTTATTGGGGATGGAAACATGGTCATACATGCACTTTAGGAAAATCACTTTTGCAGATGAGTGGAAAATGGAATGGAATGGAAATAAGATAACATATGTAAAGCATTTTGTAAACTTTAAAGCACCATATAAATACTAGGTATTATAATAAATTTAGTTGTTCAACTGACTGGAAAAAATGTAATTAACTGGTCATTATCTTCCGTATTCTTTACTTATATTCCTTTTAATTCCTACTTAATATTCCTCTACTATAATTCCTTTTAATGTACTTCCTCAATATTTTACCTGTGATTTTGTACATGTGGGAACTACTTTTTCTAAAATGGAGATTGTAATCCTTCTATATCTTAGCAAACAGTTTCATGAGTTGCTGTGGCTTAAAAAAAAATCTTATCATTTGATTATAATCCTACTAGTTGGTAATGAACATTTCCAAATTTAGTTAGATCTCTGGCTATTGCCAAATCTGTATCCAGACACTTTCCAGAGTGGTCTCTTATGTTCAGCTTATGGCTAGCTTATGTTCCATTGGCATAGACTTGGAGAACCTAGGGCCATTCTATATCATGATGAGTTATTAGAATAGGAATTTAGTGCAGACATCTTGTATGACAAATTCATAAACCCCAAGACCCAGGCTGACATTCTGTCTACCAAACAACTTCAATTTTTTTAAGATTTAAATACGTTGATATATGATGCCAAATTTTTAGAAATAACTGAACAAATTGATGGAATTTTAAATTGTCATTATGACATACAGCAAAGATAGTTACAATCTCCTTTCAGATTTCTAGTCATTCATTCATTCATTCAGTAAGGACTTATTAAACAGTTTTGTGTTGATACTATATTCATCTATATGGGTACTGAAAAAAGCAAAAGATAACCCTCACCTCTGAAGAGCTTAGGTAACTGAAGAGACGAAAACCATAACTTTATAGGATTTAGAGCTCAAAGGCAGGTAACTTGAAATCAAATAGTAGCTCATAATGGTTCACATTTATATTACTTTAAGGTTTGAAAAGTGCTTGATATCTAATCCAGCCTGTTCATTTCACTCAGGAGGGTGAGGCCCAGAGAGGTACAGAGTCTTACCCTAAGCCACATAGAACTGACAAGGTCTTCAGCCTCCAAATTAATTTCTCTTTCCACAATATCAGAACTGCCTCTGATGTGCATACATTAAACAACCAGAGAACAATTCAAAGTTAAGAAAAATATTGTCATGGACTAGGAGACCTCATGAAAGACAAGGTAGATCATGATTAGGACCATGTTGTATAGGAAGTGAATTAACAGAGAGGAGAATGGCATTTGAGGAAATGGTATGAAGGCAGCAAGGAGCCCCATTTCCGTGGGATATACCAAGAACTAGGCTAACTGAGCTGAAGAGATGAAGAAAACTAAGACTGGATGATAGCTTTTTCCCTTTAAAAAGGTGGTATTCACAGTATTCTATTTCCTTCTGTCTATGTCATTCTCTTCTGACCTTGCCTTTTCTTTAAAAATAAAACCAAAAACCCTTTATGTTTAGTTACATATAAACCATAAAAATGACTGTACAAAAAAGTTAGGGGGATGAAAGTTACAACAGTCAAAATGAAGTGGTTTCCTGACTTCCACATGCTTAAGGTATGATGACATTATTGTTTAAGTCTTTGCTTTTACAATTCTTGCTTTTTAAGTATCTAACTTTATATTGCACTAGCATCAGCTTTTTCATTTGATATATTTGATGGATTTACTTATCATAACATACTTCATGGTACCATGATTTCATTTCTGTGGATGCTCCCTCTGTTGATACAGATCTTGACCCCTTCATGCTTTAGCAAATTCAACATCAAAGCACCTTATAAAAATTTAATCAGTAAATGTATAAACTGTTTAATATTGTTTCCTTTAATTCTTTAGAAAATTACTTCTATGTAGATCAAGAGATGCTAATTTTTCTAATCTCAAAGTTCAGATTGGAAATCTATAATAAAAACCATGTGTCTAGGATGTTACAAGTATAGGAAGTACTGAATTTACAAACGTATTATCTTCTTAAAGTTTGTTAATGAATTACTTGTCAGTCAATTGTCAATAAATATTTATTAAGTACCAGGCACTGTGCTATACACTAGAGATACAAAGAAGGGAAAAATACAGTCCCTGCCCTTGAGGAGCTCAAAATCTAATGGGAGAGACAGCATACAAATAACTATATACAAAAAAGCTTTATACAGGATGAATAGGAAATAATTAACAGAGGGACATAAGAGAGATTGGAAAGGCTTCTATAGAATCTGGTCGATGTAAGGGGGGACTTGAAGGAACCCAGGAGGTGCAGATGAGGAGGGAGAGCATTCTAGGCATAGACGACCACTAGCAAAAATGGCCTGAGTGAAAAGATGGAGTGTCTTGTGTGAGGGACAGCAAGAAGGCCAATGTCACTGGATTGACCAGTACATGGTGAACTATAAGAAGACTGGAAAGGGGTGGGAGTGAGGATGGAGGCAGGACATGTTAAGAAGCACTTTTTATGCCAAACAGAAGATTTTGCACTTGATCCTACAAGTGATAGGGAGCCACTGAAGTTTATTGAGGTGGGAAGTGTGTGTGACATGATTGGACCTGTGCCTTTAAAAAAATTACTTTGCCTGAGAAACTTCAACCTCACTTAAGACATCCTATGTACCACCTCCTAAGGGAATCCTTTCTTCATCACCCTTGCCATTAGTGACCTAGGCCTCATATATCTTTGTAAATCTTGTGTCCATAAATATAAACTGCCTGAAGACAGAAGCTGTTTTTTCTTTTTTTCTTTTTTTTGTTCTTAGTGTTTTGCACATAGAAGGCACTTAAACACTTTTTAAAATTGTTAATAAAGAACTTGATGGTACATCAAAAGTACTTTATCGAACCTTCTTCAGGCAACATTCAGAAGTCATCCTCAACTCATTTTGTTTGTTTTATTTCTGTAAATAAAAATAAATTCTATCCTATTTCAAAATTATTTAAATTGAGAGAGGGTGACAGGTAAAGGAAGAGTTGTGCTGAATCAGATATTTTTGTGATCCTCACAAAACAATGATGTATTACAATGTAAATACTTCCATACCATTTTGTTGTACTTATATTTGAATGCAACAAAATATATTGTTAATAAAATTTGATGTCTTCCTAACAAACAAATTACTTTGCCAGCTGAGTGGAGGATGAATTGAAATGGTAAGAGATTTGTTGCAGGCAGACCAACCAGGAGGCTATTGCAATAGTCCAAGTGTGAGAAGATGAGGACCTGCATCAGAGTGGTGGTAGTATCAGGGGTGGAAGAAGGGAACATATTGGAGAGATGTTGAAATCGACAGGCCTTGCCAATAGATTGTATGTGACAGGTGAGAAAGAGTGAGGAGTGAAGGATAGCACCTAGGTTGTGAGCCTAGGGGCCTGGAAGGATGGTGGTACCCTTAATAGTAATAGGAATGTTTGAAAAGTGAGAGGATTTGAGGGGAACCCGGAATACATTTTCCTATAGAAACAATGTTATAAATATTGATTAGATTCCTAGGTTACCAACAGAAGCCTCTGTACACAATATATGTGAAATTAACTTACATTTCCCCTTCTAGCTGAATCACCTACTGTGAGTCATCTGCTGCTCTATGGGGTCTATTTCCTTCCTCCAGAATCTTTCAACTACATTATGGGTAAATAAAATCTTTGTTTTAGGTAGAAACACTGCCAACAAACGTTTCCAAAATAGAAATGTTTAAGGTGAAACAAACATTTGTCTTTGGTTTTTATAAACATTTCCACAAACTGAATGCCACTCATCCCAACTGCCCCTTCTCTATAAATCTGGCCTAGGAAATTTTAACACATCCATCTGTGCCCTTAGGAAATTCCACATTAAAACAACAAAATAAACCACATTCAATCCAATAAACATTTACTAAGTGCCTACTGTGTGCAAAGAATTGGAGGGGGAAAAGTGAATGACATAGTGCTTGCTCTTAAGGAATTTATCATGGGGAAGAGGTAGAAAGGAGGACTACCAAGTCATATACAATCATAAGAATTCATAGTAAGTAGGCATCACTTCTGAGTTGGCAGGGACCATCAGGCAAAGGTGCATAGAGGTAGCCCCATTTGAGCTAGGCCTTGCAGAATGAGTAAGATTTCACAGAAGTGGAACTAACACAGGACAAAATTGGACTTTGACATTTTTAAACATGGAGGGAGGGAGGGGCACGACTTCCTCTCAATGCAACCATTAACTGAGTTTCCATTCAGACTCTGTGCTACAGTATGATGCCATAGCCTATCCTACAAGGTACACCACTAGGGTACCTTCTCAGGGTCATACTATATCGTAGTTTCTCATCCCTTCTCTTTCTGATTTTCCCCAGGTGAAAATGTTCTTAGTTATGTCTCTAGGATTTCAACTATAAGAGATGAAATGGTGGACATTACTATGAACAAAGGATATATAGCAAAAAAGGATCATCTAGATCAATGCTCTTATTGACAGATGAGGAAACTGAAGGTCAGAGAGATTGTGACTTTCAAGCACAGGAAACAAAAAAGGACATGGTTGGGAAATGGTAACTAAACTGGTTTAGCTAAAACATAGGACACATACAAAGGAAGAACAATGTGCTATAAGATCAGGCAGGTTGATATTAACAGAGAGTCTTGAATGTCAGACTAATAACTCTAAATCTTTTCTTTGGCAACTTTATCTACTCTCAAGTTCAGTTATCATCCCTACACAGGTGATTCCCAAACCTGTGTTTGTTGTTCAGTTTTTTCAATCATGTCTGACTCTTTGTGACCCCATTTGGAGTTTTCTTGGCAAAGATACTGGAGTGGTTTGCCATTTCCTTCTCCAGCTTATTTTATAGATGAAGAAACTGAGGCAAAGAGGTAAAGTGACTTGCCCACATAGCTAGTAAGAGTGTGAGGCAGAATTTGAACTCAGGAAGACTTGTCTTACTGACTCCAGGATTGACACTCTATCCACTGCGCTACCTAGCTGCCCCCAAACCTATATATCCAACTATAAAATTCCCCCTAAACTCCATTCTTTATTACCTGTTGCTTGCTGGATATTCTTACCTATATGTCCCATCTGCATCTCTAACTCAAAAAGTCCAAAATGCAACTCATTGTCTTTTCCTCCAAACTTGTCACTCCTCTGTACTTTCCCATTTCTGATAAAATATTGGTGCTGTTGTTACCAAAGTTTCTATCTTTCTATCTTTCTTGACTTCTCTCTTCTTCAAAACAGTTGCCACATTTTGACCAATCACCTCCACAACATTTGTTATAGCTATTTATTTCTCTTCTCTCACAGTGCTGCTGCCCAAGCTCAGGTTCTCCTCACCTATCACTTAAACTATTGTAATAGAACTAGCTGATCTCTCTTCTTAAGTTTCTTCCCTCCCTTGTCTATTTTCCACAGAACTACCAAAATGATCTTTCCAAGCCACAGGTCTGACTGTGTGACCTTCCCTACTTACCCCCTTCTACCACCCCAACCCCCAAATACCCTTCATTGGCTGCCTTTTGCTTCTAGGGTAAAAATATTCAACCTGTCATCTAAAGCCCTCACCTTTCCAGTCTGATTTCAATCAAGCATTTAGGTCTTTACTATGTGCCACCCACTGTGCTACATGCTGGTGATATAAAGACAAATATGAAATAATATTACGTATTATTTTCCTTCGTACACTCTCTGTTCTTTCCAAATTGGGCTGCTAATTGGGGTTCTAAAACTTGACATTTCATCATCTGGGTTTTTTTGCACATGTTTTCCCTTATGCTTAGAACATACTGTACAATCTCTACCTTGATCTCTCATAATCCTTGTCTTCAAAGTTTGGCTCAGGTTCTTCCTAAGAAAAGCCTTCTGTGATTTCCCTAGTTGTTGATACTGTATCCTTCATCAAATTACCTTTTATTCACTTATCTGTGTATAAGTTGCCTTCCCTCAGTAGAATGTATGCTCCTTGAGGAGATAGGCAGTATGTTTTGTCTTTGTGTCTCTAGCACAATACCTCGAACATATCAAGGGCTTAAAAAATACTTATGGAATTGAATTATTCTGTTGGCATGAAGGAATCACAACACATTTTGTTTATAAACATGATAATAAGCATTATGAAGCAATGTACATACTTTTGAAAATTTGGGGGTCCTTCCTGCAGCAAAGACTTACCAGCATATACACTGACCGAGTGTTTCTAAAAGTGTACTCTTCACATGGAACATTCACAATTGCTCATTTTACTTTAAAACAAAGATTAAAACATCTATGAGTTAAAGCTTTTTTTAGGGCATAGGTTATAATAATAAAATTGCTGACATTTATATAGTACTATAAGCTTGACAAAACACTTTTCATACGTCATTTCATTGAATTCTCACAATCCTGTGAGGTAGGTACTACTGTTGATAGCTTTAGTATATTCAAATAGGATACTAAAGAATGCTGTCAAGTTTTACAAAAGCTAAAAATCATTACAATTAGAAGGTAGATCATTCAACAGCAAATTCAAAAATAAGAGTGTAATGGAAATTTTCAGATAATCCTACTTCAGTGAAAGAGAGAAGGTCCTGTGAAATCAATCACTGGTAACAAGTAAAATACTATTTCAGATAAAAAAAAAATAGTTGGATTGTGAAATTCATTCCTGAAGGAAGCAACTGAATGAGCAGAGACTTGAGACAGGGAGTCCAGATAGAATGCTGTTGCAATAATCCAGACATTGATAAGGTCCTGAACTAAGGTGATGGCTATGTGACAGGAGAGAAGGGGATCTATAAGAGAGATATCATCAAGGAAAATTACGGGTTTAGCAACTGATTAGACATATAGGGTAGCCCCAGAGAAAGGAATCAAGGTTGACACCAAGGATGAACCTGGGTGACTAAAAAGATGATAGTGCCTTTGACAGTAATAGGGAAGTTCAGATGAGTAGTGGCTGTGGGGGAAAAGATGAATTCTATTTAGACAGTTTGAAGTTGAGATGCCCAGTAGCCAGTTGGTGATGTGAGATTTGACAAACTCAAGAGAGAGTCTAGGGCTGGATAAATAGATCTGGGAATCATTTGTATAGAGATGATAATTGAATCCATGTTAGTTAATGATATCACCAAGTAATTGAGTATACAGGGAACTGAGGAGAGGTCCCAGAAACAGCTTTGAGGGACACCTATAATTAGTGTGTATATACAACTATAGTATGATATGGATGAAGATCAAGAAAAGAGACTGAGAGGAGACAGAAAGAGAACCAAAAGAGAACAATCATAAAAAAAAAACCCATAGTGTTTGAGGAATAAATAAATTAATTATTAGGATATTGTTAATATTTCCTAAGTTATTTTTATTATAAGATTATCTATCTTGATTAAAGCTAATAATATCCATGAGTAAATAAAAAGATTTCATTTTCAGATAATTTTAATTTTGTAAAGATTGGATCATTACTATTGCTGTCTAGCATAGGTTCAAAGTCCAAGAGCCACTTGGGGGCCCACTCTTCCCCCTGGGCTAGTTCCCTCCCTAATCCTTCTACCATTCCCTATAGATCACAATATTAATGCTGAATTTAGCTCACGTGAGATCCTCCAGCCTGGGTTTCCAGGCATGTGTCACCATGCCCTGAAGAAATGGTGAAATTTCAAACAACTTCCCCAACAAGGACAGATTCATATAATACAAAATGCTGTTTTGTACTATGAATCTGTACCTGAAATATCATGTGTAGTTCTGATCACCACACCTCAAAAGTTATATGACAATACTGGAGAAGACCTAGTGAATGGCAAAGGGAAAGATCAAGTCAATGGAGGCATTGTCCATAAGGACAGATTGAAGTCATTAGGATGAATCCAAGATGCTAAATTGAGGAAATATGATTAAAACATATGAGAATGGGAAGAATATGAATCAGGTAAACAGACACTCTCCAAATCCTACAATGTCCCTTTGTCCCTCACCAGAAGCAAAAGGAAGTAAGTCTTTATCTGTTACCTTAGAATTAACACTATCTGAAATTGTCTCAAAGGTTAACTTAACAACTCAAGATAATGACAATAATAACAATAGCTAGCATTTACTTATTGTTTTAAGGTGTGCAAAGTGTTTACATATATTATCTCATTTGATAGTAGAAACTTTGTACTTTTTTCCATTTAATCAATAGGTTAAATATGTATAAAACATTGTGCTAATTGCTGTGGGAAATACAAAAGAAGCATAGAATATTATACTTAACTTCAAAGCGTTTGTGGTGTAGTTGCAGAGTATATGGTCTACCATTGCATAGAGAGTCACTAGGCCTTTCATTCATAGGATCTTTTCTAGGACCAGATTCCTCAGACACCAAGCTTAATCAGGACACAAATATATACTTATGTAGTATATTTATGGGCTATGCAGTTGGAAGTGTACAATAGACTATTGGTGATTCAGGGCTGGAGCTTAGAAGAGACACTAAGGCTAGGATTTATATGGATATATGTCTGGGAGTAATATGCCTAGAGATGATAATTGATCACATGGAAGCTTATGTAATCACTGAGAGATTGCAGAGACAAAGCAAAGGTCCAGGACTGTACTTTAAGATATACCTTGAGAACAAATACAAATAATGATCTAGCAAAGGAACTTCAGGAGAGGCCAGACAAGTAGAAGGTGGGCAGGTAGAAAGAAAATTATGAAAATATTGCCACCAAAAAAGCATGGAAAGAGTTTCCAAGAAGAGAGACTAATTAACCATGCCAAATGCTTCAAAGAGGTCAAAAAAGGATGAAGGCTGAGAAAACACCATCAAATTTGGCAATTAAGACATTGGAAAGAATAACTTCTGTTTGAGTATTGAGGTCAGAAACTAGATTGTAAGAGTTGATAAAGTGATCAAGAAGTGAGGAAAGAGACAAATGTAGACAACTTTTTCTTTTAAACGAAGTTTGCTGTTTAAGGGAGTATGAGTTATAAGCAAGTTAAGGTTTAAGAGGGTGTGGTTAACAGGTAAGGTGAATTTAGAGATCCTAAGCAAATTTTACCCCATAGGTAACACTGGAACTTGATAGAATGGACTTATTTTGCTCTGAAAGGGCATAGTTTATACAAAAGGAAGAGGATGGCTAAAACTTTAGATAACAAAATCAGGATTTTCAAATGATCTTGATAGGCCAGAATGTTGCCTGACTCTAAGATAGTATTTAGTATTTAGTAAGAATAAATGTAAGGTTTTACACTTGGATTTAAAAAAATCAACCGTCTAAATATAAGATGAGGGTTGTATGGCTGGACAGGTTTGTCTAAAAAAGACCTGGGGATTTTAGTGGATCACCAGGTCAATATAAGTCAATAGCATGATACAGCAGTCAAAAAGGCTATTGTAATTTTGTACTATATTAGAAGTGGCCTAGTGTAGGTTACTAGAGAAGCAACAATTGCACTGCACTCTGCTATTATCAGACTATGTCTTGAATATTGTGCTCATTTCTGGGCATCACGTTTTAGAATGCTCTCCAGAAGAGAGCAACCAAGATAGGGAAATGCCTTGAGATTATGGCAGAGAAAACTTGTTTGAAAAAAACTGAGGACATTTAGCCTGGTAGAAGAGAAGGCTCAAGGGGAATGTGCCAAGAAGATTGTTTAGACTTGTTCTGCTTGGGCCTTAGAGCACAAAAATTAGTAGCAAAAGGTAGAAGTTGCAATGAAGCAAGTTTACACTTGAGTAGGAAAGACTTCCTAACAATCAGAGACTTCAAAAGTAGAATAGTCTGCTTCAGGAAGTCATGGGCTCCCCCTCCTCCCTCTCATGCAGGAGACTGGATGACTATTTCCCATGCATGTTTTAGAAGGAATTCTTGTTCATATACCAGTTGAGCCAAATGGTCTGTGAAATCCCTTCCAACTTGGAAATTCTTTGATTCTTTTTGAATTCTAAGAAACCTGACCACATTGAAAACAAAAAGTGTGCCTGGTTATCCTTTGCAATACTGGCTGGTCCTTTCAAGCCCATAACATGCCAGTCCAGGAGAAGGAATAGGCACCCATCTCTCTCTCTCTCTCTCTCATTTTTTTTTTAACTTTTTGGTGAGACAATCAGGGTTAAGTGACTTGCCCAGGGTCGCACAGCTAGTCAAGTGTCTGAGGCCAGATTTGAACTCAGATCCTCCTGACTCCAAGGCTGGAGTTCTATTCACTGTGCTACCCCTCTGATTTTTTTTTTTTTAATAAACAAGCATTAATTTTCTTTCACTTCCTCTGAATTAAGAAAAGAAAATCAAACCCATTGTCACAAATATTCATAATCAAACAAAACAAATTCCCAGAATGAGTCTCTGTCAGGAGGTGAGCAGCATGCTTCATCATCAATCTTCTGGAATCATGGTTTATCATTACATAGATTAGGCTTCTCAAGTAGTATACATATTTCTTGTTCCTCACTGCCATTTCCAAACTTTTCCTCTACTACTATCACTTAGCTATTTCTCCTCCTCTGGAATTCACTCAACCTATTTATATCACCCTGTCCAAATTCTGGTTGCAGCCATTTACCAGCCTTCAAGTCTTCCTTTATCCAAGATATTGAATACCTAGCTCAAAGTCTTCCTTTGCACCCTGATCTCTAGCCTTGTATGCAGGGATTTCAGTATAGGGAAATCCCCTGACGTATCTTGGCCTTTCAATGACATAAGGACATAACCTGAATGTTCATTTCATCTCAAACACACACATGAATGGTTATATCTTAGATATTCTAGATACCATGACTCAGAACTTTCCCTGTTAGTCTTAATGTTCTATCTCTGATCACAATGTCTTATCCTTCCATCTCCTTCTGCCTCCCTAGTCCTATTATTTATCTTTATCCCACCAGTTTTTCTGATTGCCTGGGTGGAAACAAAATTAGCATACACATACACACACACACATACATGGAAGCTTTTTATTGAAATAACCTCATTATCTTGTAAAATCTTGGTATTTAACCCTTTGGTACTCCACCTTATCACTACTCTCTCCCTCTCTGATTGAAGGGTGGGGCAATGAACTCCAAATTTCTATTTAAAAAGAGAGTCTAACTCTGACTTTTCTTTATTTCTTGCCTGATTGACTTCTCTACCACCACCCCCAACTCCAGTGCCACATGCCTTCTCTGAGGCTCCCCACCCACACCACACCTTTTCAGCTTCTTTTTATGGTTTGTCCTTCATTAGATTGTAAGCTCCTCAGGAGCAGGGATGGTCTTTCTTTTGCCTATTAATAAAATGCTTGATTCATAGTAGGCACTTAATGTTGGTTGATTAATTAATTGGGGCTAGACCTGTGATTTCATTTGTATAGGGAACTCCTAGATGAAAAAAAAAATCATCTATCAATGCAGGTCATCATATTCTCTGCAACATATAGTCTTGGAGAACTGCCTATAGCCCACAGAAGCTCTTAGCTTCTTTTGGTCAGGGTCCTCCAGTCAGTATGTGTCATTGGCAAGACTTGAATCCACATTTTTCTGGCTTGGAAGCTGGTGGCTCTTTACCTGCTATGCTCTGCTGCCTCGCTTTGTTGAAACAATGATAAATAGGAATTCAGAGAATTTGAATACAACAAACATTAATGGCTTACAATGTGCAAGACACTCTGTTAAAAACTGAGAACTCAAAGATAAAAATGACACAGTGCCTGTCCTTAAGGAATTTATCTTCTGGGGCAGACACAAAATGTACACAGATAAATATCATGTAGAAGGTGGGGAATTATGGAAGCAATTGAGAAATCGAGGTAAAATACTCAAGGAATATTAATAAAAGAGGAAGTATGGCATAGTGGATAGAGCACTGGACTTGGAATAAGAGAGACTTAATGTTGAATCCTTTCTTAGACATTTTTTAGATATGGGATCTTGGGGAAAGTTACTTAATGTCTGTGAGGCTCAGTTTCCTTACCTGTGACATAATGACATCTACCACAAAGGGTTGTTGGGAGGAACAAATAATGCAGTGTTTGTATTGTAACACACTTTGCACACCTTCAAGCATTAAATACATGTGCTGATTATATTTGAGGAGAAATTCCCCTTAGCTTGGGGCATCAGGGAAGGATATGCCGAAGAGGTAGCACTTAAACTGAGCCTTGAAAGGAAAGATGAGAAGGAAATATGTTCCAGGAAGGGGAGTCAACAAATTCCCTGGAGAAAGGAGATAGAACATCAAGTTTGAGGAACAGTTGCTAATCTTGATGAAGTCTAGAGGTTTAGGGGTGCTGGGACCCTGAGATCATGACACGTGAGTCCTACCTGAAAGAATTTGACCCAAGCCTTCTTTCAGCCAAAGACAAGTTTTATTAAAGATTCGCCATATTAGCCAGACTCTTAAGGAATCTGAGCATCTGTGAAGCATTGGCTAGATTGTAAAAATCTGAGCAGTGTCTAGATTATAAAAATCAGAGCCCCTTAATAAAGACAAGATAGACCTTATATACAGAAAGACTGTGTGAGGGATCTAGGAGTAGCCAAGTAGTCTATGAGGTGGACCCCTGGCCATGGGAGAATGCAGCTTAGATAGGATTAAGTGGGAAGTGGCTGGGGGCCAATGGGGGGTAAAACCACAGAGAGCTAGGCTAGGGTAAGGGTAACAGAATTTGGAGATTGGGTGTAGCCACAGTGAAAGGCCAGTTGATGGGATTATAGCCTCAGGCAAAGGCCAGAGATTTGGCCATGTGGGAAAGTCAAGGGTTTTTCCTTTTTGGAGTCTAATTCCCATCCTCATCAATCTGGTTCAACCGGAATGGGTGAAGAGAAGTAATTTGAAATAATATGAATTATATCTGGAAAAGTTAGTTGGAGTCTGCTTGTGGAGGGCCTTAAATGCTTTGCCAATAAGTCAGAATTATATCTTAAAGGCAATAGTCATCCACTGAAGGGTTCTTTGTGCAGGGGAGTGACATGATCAGACTTTGGCCTTAGGAAAATTATTTTGTAAAGCACTGTGGAAAATACATTGAAAAATGAAAGAAATTGAAGGCAAGGAGATCACTTAAGTGTTCTTATAGTAGTCCAGGTAAGTAATGATTAGAGTTGCAATTAGAACATGGTAGCAGTGTGGTTGGAAAAAAAAAACTGAAAATGAGAGGCGTGGAGTTAGAATTGTCAGGACTTGACAACTGATTGGATGTGGGAGCAGAGGAAGAGGAAAGAATCAAAGATAACTCAAGTTAAGTACTTCAATAGCTATAGGGATGATGAAAAAAATGATCAAAAGAAAGAAACTAGGGGAAAGTGAGTTCAGTTTTAGATGTTGAGTTTGAGATGCTAGAGGAACATTCAGGTGCAGATATCCAGAAAGCAATTAGAAACCCACTACCAGAGTTTTGTAGATTGGTTGAGGGTGGATATACAGAAGTAATAATTGACCAAACCTAAATAAATCTTTGTGAAAGAATCAAGAGAAAAATGAATCTGTGTATGAAACAGGATGGGACCAGCCTTAGAGAATTGTAGAGAACCCTGAGATCATAAAGAACCCAAAGAAGGAAAGGGTATCAAGGAGAAGGTGATCAATACTATTAAATACTGCAGAGAGGTCAAGAAAGATGACCTCTCGATACGGTGAGAATGTAGGCATTAGTGACTTTAGAGAGAGCAATTTGATCAGAATGATGGGGATCAGATTGCAGGTAGTTGTGGAATGATTGACTAGTAGGGAAATGAAGTGAGGATTGTCTTCCTAGAAATGTGGTGACGAAGTGCAAGAAAGAGAGGATGGTAGTGAGATTATGGGATGCTTTTAGGACTGGGGAGATCTAAATATGTTTCTACACAGAGGAATAATAGCATGTAGAGAAACAAAGGAGGGATGTTTGATGGAGCAGTATTAGAAGATACTAGAGGAAATAGGTGACAAAATTGATCTCATTAAGAAGGGTACCTCTTACTCTGAAACTGAAGGGAAGAAAATGCATGAGGATTTTGAGAGATTTAGAGGAGGGAAGTTGAAGGGTTTGACATGGGATGGCTTTGTTCTCAGTGGAGCAGGAAAAGCCATCTGCTGATGGTGAGTGGGGAGAGTTCCAAAGAAAAGATGTATAGCCTAATATAGCAGAAAGAGGACTAGATGTAGAGTAGAAGACCCAAGTTTAAATGTTTGCTGTGCTAATCACTTACCTATGCAATCGTGGGAAAGTCTCTTAACGCTCTGGGCTTGTTCTTTCTTCTATAAACTGAGGGGATAGGACTAAACCCAAACTCAAAATCTTTCATATTTAGAGCTCAAAAGGATCTTAGATTATGAAGTTGAACCACTTCATTTTACAAATCATCTCTAAATTCCCTTCTACCTCTTAAATCCCATGAGCCTATGAACTGCTGGGAATGTAATACAGTCAGTAAGAGGTAAATGAAAGAATTGTTGTACAGCAGTGAGGGCCCAGTTGAAACAATATAGCATTTATTTGTAGTGAATACAGATGGCATATTTTATGTGAAAATATATTGAGGTTTTGTACGCTACTGAAGAATTTTTTTCATAAGTGCTATCTCTTTGTGGATGCTGTTGCTTAATTAAGATATGGCTTTTAATTAGATTTAAATGAAAGTTGCTCTGAAAAAATGAATATAAATTTTCTGTTTATGATCCTCTCTAAAGAAGACCAGGCTGATTAGAAGCATAACTGCAAAATTCTGATTATTGCAATAACCCTTGAGTATAATATTCCAATTAAGATATTCAGGAGTCGCATTTAAATATTGCAGTCTTTATTTTGTATATTTCTGTTGTGAGTCATGATGCTAAAAATAACTAAAATATGTGTGTATCTTAATATATTTTTAATGGTCAGAATATAGTTTAATATTAGAAACCTATAGATCCAAAAAAGGAAGAGGAAGGAGCAGTCTTAACAGGTCTTAGAATACAAAACAATTGCCAGAAGTAAGAGAGCATGCACAGTGTCTATTGTACAGTAGAAAAGTGTTTTTTCATATAGTCTTGTTATGCGAGCTCTGAATCATGTTTGGTTATGATACCTTCAAATCTTCCCTTTTCCTACTATGTTGGACATGATGAACCAGAGTATTTGTTATTCTAGTAATTTGGTAAGTGTTACTCCACAAGCATTATTCTCTGAACTTTGCCGATATTATGAATGACAGAACACAAGTACCCAAAGGCTGCCATGGCCACACCAGTTTTGATCAAAAAGATAAAAAAAAATGATTACCACATGGAAAGAACTAAACAAAATGATATACATAAGTCATTTCAGTCTTCTCAGAGTATTTCCAATGACTGATCTGACTAATTGTACTATAGGAGCTAGTGATACTTACCTCCATGCTGTTTCCTGTACAAGACCCTCTATCTCCAAGATGTACTATCCCCCATCCCAGGAATTGTCTCCCTCTTCACCACAGTCTCGTGGCTCCCTTCAAATGTCAACTAAAATCCCACCTTCTGCAAGAAACTTTTCCTTATCCTCCTTTATATTAGTGCCTGCTCTCTGAAATTATCCTGAATTTATCCTTTGTATATCATTTGTACATAATTGTTTGGATGTCATCTCCCTCATTAAGATGTAAGCTCCTTGAGGGCAGGAACTGACTTTTTTATTTATCTTACTTTATTTTTTAACTTTTCTTTGGATCCTCAGTTCTTAGCACAATCCCTGGGCCCATAGTAGGTATTCAATAGATGCTTCTTGACTTGACAACTTGATTTTTAAAAAATACATAAATTGATTTTTTAAACTTTAAAAACCTTGAGCAACCAAGTGATTTTGCAATTCAACAGAAGTTTCTGTTTCAATGGGAAAGAATTGACCATTCTATTTTGCCAGCAAGGTTGTGGTATGATACACAGATGCTTCCTGTTGCCCTATTGAAAATTATTAACCTCAG
This sequence comes from Vombatus ursinus, assembly GCF_900497805.2. Lineage (NCBI taxonomy): Eukaryota > Metazoa > Chordata > Mammalia > Diprotodontia > Vombatidae > Vombatus > Vombatus ursinus. The sequence continues at coordinate 19,507,591 of NW_020954580.1, read as the reverse complement.
AGGAGATCCGTTAAGCCACCCTATAGTTAGGTAAGGAATGCTGTTTTCCTCTATAAATGTAAAAAATATTTCAGGGGTGGGGAACCCGTGGCCTCAAGGCCACATAGGTCTTCAAGTGTGGCCCTTTGACTGAATCCAAACTTTACAGAACAAATTTTATTAAGGGGATAATAATAGGTAATAATATCTAGTGTTAGAGTAAAAATTCTTAGTGTTTTAATATACTAGACAACTTAGTGAAAAAAACTTCAGTCCTTAGAGAAATACATATAGATACAAGGAAATAGTTCTTTTAGAAAACTCATGCAAATATGTTACAAAGGCTAATATTATCTTTCATTTCTTAAGATTTGAAGAATTTCTATGTACTCTACATCTAATACAGATGAACCGGTGTTATTAAAGTTCTTGGAGATTTGTTTTTTTTTTCTTGCATCCAGGAAAACTTGAAAAAAAATTCTTGAGCTATAAAGTTTTACATACAATTTGTAATATTTCAAAGTAAATCATAATTTGATTCTTTTTTATTAATTAATTTATTTATTTTTAGTTTTCAACATTCACTTCCACAAGATTTTTGAGTTCAAAATTCTCTCCCCATCTCTCCCCTTCCCCACCCCAAGACTGTGTGCATTCCAAATACCCCTTGCTCCAATCTGCCCTCCCTTCTATCACCATCCCCCATCCCCTTCCCTTTCTATTTTCCTGTAGGGCAGGATAGATTTCTATAACCTTTTGCCTGTATATCTTATTTTCCATTTGCATGTAAAAGCAATTTTTAACATTCGTTTTTAAAACCTTGTGTTCCAAATTCTCTCCCTCCCTTTCCACCCACCCTCATTGAGAAGGCAAGCAATTTGATATAGGTTATACATGTATGGTCACGCAAAACACTTCCATAATAGTCATGTTGTGAAAGACTAAGGAACTATATTTCCCTCCATCCCATCCCGCCCCCTGTTTATTCTATTTTCTCCTTTGACCCTGTCCCTTCTCAAAAGTGTTTGCTTCTGATTACCCTCTTCCCCAATCTGCCCTCTCTTCTATCATCCCTCCCTCTTATCCTCTTCACCCCTATTTTCCTGAGGGGTAAGATAGATTTCCATACCCAATTGAGTGTGTATGTTATTCCCTCCTTAAGCCAAATCCAATGAGAGTAAGGTCATAATTTGATTTTTAAATGACCCCCCTCCAAAAAAAAGTTACTCCTTCCCAGTAAGTCAAAGTATTCAAATGCATTATCAAGTTGAGAGCACTGGTACATAACAATTATTTTTATTAACATATAATGTATGCATTAAAATGTCAAGGCCTAATAAGTAAATCCTATAAGGGATGTCAAATCTTACCAAATTATGTCATCCTGAAGATGAATGAAAATACTTAGATTGAAATCTTAGATGATTATTACTAACATTTAGTTCTAAATTTTATCTAAGCACAACTTAATAGCCTTTTTTTGAAAGTGGAAAATAATGAGGCATTAATAAGTGATTTGCCTATCATCATTTAAACTATTGTTGTTTAATCATTTCAGTCACGTACAACTCTTGGTGACCTCATTCAGGATTTTCTTGGCAAAGATACTAGAGTGGTTTGCCATTTCCTTCTCCAGATCATTTTATAGATAAGGAAACTGAGGCAAATGAGGGGAAGTAACATGCTCAGGATCACACAGGTAGTAAATATCTGAGGTCAAATTTGAACTCAGGTCTTCCTGACTCCAGGTCCAGCACTCTATCCCCTGTTCTACCTAGCTACCTCATTTAAACTACCTCTGTTCTGAAAAAGTATGAATTCAAGAGTCATGGAATTCTGTCATTTTTAAAATAAGGTTTTATTTATATATTTTGTTTTTACATCACCTAGATTTCCCCTTATATACCTTCTCCTCCCTCCCTTAGTATAAACTCATCACTTGTGATAAAGAATTTTTTTAAAAGAAAAAGTGTGTTTGTGGGGGGGGTGCAGTCAGCAATATCAATCAATATCATTTAAAAGTCCAATGTTATATGCAGTTATATGCAGTCCACAACCATGGACTCTCCCACCTCTGCAAAAGACCAGGGAGAGATGTCTTCTCATAGCTCTTTTCTGAAGTCAGTTTATTCTTTATGATTGCACAACATTAATCTCCATTTGCTTTGTGGTGGTTATTCTTTCCATTCACATGATGTTATTGGATATGTTGTTTTCCTCAGTCTAGTTCAGTTTGCATTAGTTAATGTAAGTCTTTACACGCTTCTCTATATCCATCATATACATTATTTCTTATATCATATTAATTAATATTCCATGATATTCATGGAATTTGTTCAACCATTCTCCAATCAATGGGAATTTACTTTATATTCAGTTTTTCTTGCCACAAAAAGTGCTGCTATAAACATTTTGATGTGTCTAGAGCCTTTCTTTTTGTCACTGACCTCTCTGGGGCCTATACCTAAGTGATCTAGATGTCAAAGAGTTTGGCCATTTTAGTTACTTTATTTTCATAATCCCAAATTGCTTTCCATAATGGTGTACTAATTTACAGCTCCACCAACAATGCATTAGTAGGTCTGTCTTTCCATACCACCTCCATCATGAACTATTCTTGTTTTTTGTTATCTTAGCCAATTAGTTGGGTATGAGGTAAAACCTCAGAGTTGTTTTAATATGCACTTCTCTTATGCTTAATGATTTGGAGTATCTGTTCTTATGTGGGATATTTTGTTGGGTTTTTTTTTTTGGTTTGTTTGTTTGTTTTGGAGGCAGTCAAGTTAACTGACTTGCCCAGGGTCACACAGCTAGTAAGTTTCTGAGGCTGGATTTGAACTCAAGTCCTCCCTGACTCCAGGTCCACTGTACCAACTAGTTTTATATAGTTGTTAATAGTTTGCATTTGTTGTTTTGAGAATGCTTTTTCATATCCTTTAACCATGTATTTTGGGGAGTGACTTGTTCTAAAATATTTGTGTTGGTTGTATATTTACCTCTATCTATTTCTACACAGAAATGTTCACATATATGTGTGTGTGTGTGTGTGTGTGTATGTACTAGGATAACAAACTCTTACTAGAGATATTTGATCGAAAGATTTTCCCCCAGTTGAATACTTCCTTTCTTACCCTAGAGGCATTAATTTTGTTTGTGCAAAAATTTTTCAATTTCATATAATCAAAATTTTCTATCTTATCTTTTTAATTACCTATATCCTGTCTTTGGTTAACAATTCATCTCTTACTTATAGCTCTGAAAAGTATATCATCTACTTCTAATTTCTTATATGCTAAGATTGTTGTTATTCAGGTTGCATATCCATTTGTAATTTAATTACACCAAAATATGGTGTAAGGAGTTAACCTAAACCTAATTTCTGCCAGATTGCTTTCCAGTTTTCCCAGTAGTTTTTATCAAATAGAGAGTTCTTTTCTAGGGAATTTATGTTTTTGAGTTTAGATATCTATCTGTTTTCCTCCAAAATAATGTTGTTACTTTATCTAGCTCCATGAACTATCTTGTTCCTGGTTTGATTAGCATATCATTAAATCTGCAAATTAATTTTGGTAGTATTTTCATTTTTATCATATTGGGAAGGCCTAGTCATGAGCGCTGAATATTTTCCAGCTATTTAAACTATCCTTTTTTTTTTTTTAAGGACTATTTTGTAATTGTGTCTTTGAAGGTATTAAGTGTGCTTTGGTAAATTGGTTCTCAAATGCTTTGTGCAAATTTGCAGTTATTTTGAATGGGATTTTCCTTTCTATTATTACCTTTTGGATATTATTATTAGTATATAGAAATGATATTGATTTTTGTGGGTTTATTTTGTTGTCTGCAACTTTGCTAAAGCTATTGTCTTAATTAGTTTTTATTGTTGCTGCTACTGATTTGCTGGGATTTTCTATGTAAAGCATCAAGTTAACAATGAATAGGATGAGGGATGTGCCACAACAATGTAAATGGAAAGAACAACTACCACAAAACAACTAAAAAAAATAATGTTCCATAATTAAAAGAATAAGCATAGTCCAAAGGAAGAGTTATGAGAAGACACCTCCTTTACAGATGTGAGAGGTCCTTAGATATGAAGCATAGAATATGTTTTCAGATTTTTTTCAATGTATTAATTGATTTTGCTAATTTTTTTTCTTTTTCTTTCTTTTTTTTCCCCTTAAAACATTCTGTTATATGGGGTGGCTCTCTGGGGAGGGGGAAGGGAAGAGAAATACTAGAAAATCTCAATGATGTAAAAACAAAAGATATCAATAAAATTTATTTTTAGAAACTAATTTGCCCCGAATCATATAAACTGGATCTATTCTAAAGATGTGTCAATTCAAGAGATTTGGAAGTCCAACTTAATTCTATTTGAATATACAATATATAGTGACTATATGAATTATATGCAAAATTACCCAATATATGTTGGAATTGTCAATTCAAGTAATTCAAACCTGGGTGGAATCTTCTTCAGACAATTACATAGTACCCATTGTCACTTTTCCTTTGTAAACCATAGCTGTAATTTTTTTTTTGGACATTATATGTTTGTCCATATATACATATATTATCCTTTGAGTATAAAGACAAAGCTACCGCTGCAGCAGATGTATTGATTTTATTTTTCCAGAAGTAATGATGAGTTAGTGGTGCTCAGTTCTCCCCCCATGCTCACTATTTTGTTATTTCCCTTGATTGTCTTTGTGTCCAAAGCACCAATTATTTCCAGTTACAATAAATATGGCAAGCTAGTTATAGTTTTCCAAAATACATTATTATTCTTACCATGAAAAGAATTGAATGTCAATGCTTCTGAATTACAACTGTTTGTTTAAACTGCTTCCTGAGAATACTATGGCCAGAGCTAAATGGAACAGATTGGACACTCTCTGACAACATTTTCTCCCTTAGATAAAAATGAATGATAGCCCTTCTAGTATTCTCTGAAGGAATCATGCAATAAACTCTGTGAGTAAAACAAAGATGAATGAAATAGGACACGGAAGTATCATAATGCTTTTGCAACTAAACAACAAAATTAATATCCTTAAGGTATTCAAATGTCTTTATGTAATCAATGTTATTTCTCATCAGTTGTCAGGAAGATAGTTCTATAACCAAATGAGTTTGCTACACTTGTTTCTTGAATAGCTAGACAGAAAAATTTTGGTCAAGTACTCTACATCCCTTTTATTTTCTATATTCCAATGCTCAAGATTGGCTTCTACGAATCCACTGACTTTTTTGTTAAGCATCCAAATCCTAGAGCATGAAATAAAAACCTGGAAAAATAGCACCTGGAAAAAATACTTACCATACAATAAGTATTGATGAAGAGGACTGAATATACTAAATTTTGTCAATAAACTAGATCATTCCCCATTCATGGATTACAATTTTAAAAATATATATATGTTCTCAATGGATGGAGAGATCATTTAAACATGATAAATGGAACCAGGACATTATAAACCAAAGCATGTTACCTAAGTTTCACAATGTTGCTGCTGTTGAAAACGGTCTCTTTATAACAATGAGTTAGGGACCTGTGATGTTTTTCAAATTCAGAATAATGGGAAAAAAATTAATTATGATAAAAGGAAAATTGTTAAGAATAGAATGCTGTTCCAGAGTGCATACTGAAATGGGAGGGAAACTTCTAAGTAGGATAGTAGGAGGGGGAGGAGTATGGCAAGGAGTAGATGAGGGTGACAGAGTTTTAAAGTGATAGCAAGGGAAGGGGTGGTTCTTGCTTAGTCAGACAGAGATTCTATATCCTCAGGATCAGGAAAAGGAGGAATCAGGTAGCCATAGGGAAGGGATATGATATGTTGTGACTAGGATGTCTGCTTTTATGAATCCTGTGAATGGTAGGAGTTGATGGCACTTTTACAAGCACTGGAAAGAAAGTTGGTGTGCTTACTCATCTTAGCAGTCCTTGTAAATTAAATCCTGACAGCAAAAGGTCTGGTATCTGAGACTTGGGTCTTCAAAGCAGGAGCCTAGTAGTAGAGACTCTACTGATGCATGTGAGACACCTGAAATCTGAGACTCTGGTCTGGGATGGGTTGTGAAGGTGAGAGGCATGGAGTGTGAGAATGGGACCAATCTAGCAACAAGCTTTGCCCCAGTCATAGCTCAGTGCTAACTGAAAAGCAATACAATTGCCAAACCTGTTCACCTTTTTTTCATGGGTTTATAAGAACTTACTTTTATGGGATAGAGAATACTATTGACCCCATAATATATATTCCTTACTAAGTACAATCACATAAATTAAGATGTTGTAATAAATAAAATTAATAGCAATAATAAAGACATAATTTTTTTTTCCCATAGAGAAGTGGCTGGTACAACATTTTTTCCAGCAAGAAAATGGTATACAAGAGTGCCGATATCAATGAACAGGAAGGGCCATTCCTATCATACATCAAACATGTGAGATAAGAATATGATTACTTAATGTCATGCTAATCAACCAGTAAACACTTATTATGCACCTGCTATGTTCCAGGCACTGTGCTAAGTGGCAAAAAGAGGCAAAGACAGCCCCTGCCATCAAGGAGCTTACAATCTAATGGAGGATCTAATGTAATGGACAATATACTTCGTGTATATATGACAGTTGTTTTGAAGGGCAAGGTATTTTTCTAACATCCCCACCCACAAAACAGTTTGGATCTGTGGAATCTCAGACACTAGCACTTTTTTTTTCTTTTATTAATGAGCATGAGGAAAAAGTGAAAAACAATTCACCAAGGAAGAAATTAAGAGCTTTCTTTGGACTTCTAACACCATATACTTTTCTTTATAATAACTGCTATCCTTGACAATAAGTTTTCATCTAGGTAATGTATCACAATTTGTGCCGAGTTAAAAACTGTATAAATTCTACTTTCTGGAAGTATAGCTCCCAAAGGAAAGGGAATATGTTCTTTCAGGACAGTAGGGTCCTACTTAGAAAATTGCCTCTCCTAGTATATTTAGTTGGTGTCCTGGTGCCCTGGAAAAAACTCCCATCCCCAGGGTAAGCAGGTTGCTTGCCCTACTCAACACAGGTTCAGGCAAAATAATTGGAATTAGTAGCATAAATATATTAACATTTAAGGACATGTTACTGCACAGGGTATAAAATTTAGGCACAGTCTCTACCCAATGAACTGAACTATAGAAGTATTTGTAGTAGTAGCACTATATTGTTTGAAGGAATAGAGCCCCTAATGGTCTCTTTTGTGGCTTGTCTAACATAAAGATTTCTGGTCTCTTTTAGATGGTCTTGTCCCCTGGCCCCATTGATGTACTTCCCTGGCACATGTTATTCACTTACACCACAAGGGAATAAATGAAGAAAGTAATCTTGCTGAAAAAAAAAATTATAGCAAAATAAAATATAAATATTCAAGACACAAGTATATCATTTACATAACTGAATGTGTATCTTCTGGCAACGTATCAATCCTACACTAAGCATACCAATTCGTAAATCTTTTCTTTAAGGAAGTACTGGTGTCAACACTCACTTCTTTTTTATAAGAATTTTTCCACATTTAAACATGCAAATGTACACTATGCCAAGTTACTATGAAGCGTTGTATTTGTGCAATGGGAAGAGACTGGCAGGCATGTAGCACTTTTAAGATCCAATTTACAATTTTTTTTTAAATCTGAAGAAAATACATAGTAACTTAGAATATAATTCTTTAGCATTCACACAAGCCCAAGAGTGATATGCAGGACATACAATAAACAATACATGAAAAATGTATCGTGTTTCTTGGGAACTGGCAATTGCAGACAGAAGGAACAGGAGCAATGAGGAAAACACAGGGGAAAGTGAAAGATGAATATGGTAAAAGACACTGGTCACAAACATAGTTAATACAAGAGTAATTAAGCCTCAAACCCAAGGACCTAATGAAACATGTACATCTTCCTCTTCTATCTATCCTCCTCTCCATAATGACTTTCTAAGCTTCGGTTTTCCCCTCCTTCTGTGCCCCTTGGACCTTGTAAATATAAAATATAAGCAACACACTATAAAGGGGTGTGACTGTTTGGGAGCCAGTCAACATTGGACTTGGAATCAGAAGACCTGGATTCAAGTTTGTTTTATTTTTGCTTTGTTTTATTTTGTTTTTATCTCTACCACTCCACTTAGAACATTGAAAAAGTTGCTCAGTCTTTTTGATCTTTAGTGTCTTCACCTGTAAAATTAAAGCATTGGGCTAGATCTTCAAAGTTTCTTGTACTTCTACCAAGTGTATATGATTATGTAATTAGTCAAAAAAAAGGATACATTGTTGTTTTATCTTTGTGATTGGCATAGATTAAAACTTTTGTTGTAATGTTAGTTAATATTGCTTAAGCATTCACTTAATTATGAAGGCACCAAGCTGTGACTGGACTTGCTTTCAGAAAGACCTGAGTTCGAGTCATTCTTCTGACACATATTGGCTGTGTAACCCTGGGCAAATTACTTAACTTCTAAGTGTCTCAGGTAACTCCTTAATATTATTAGTTGAGTGACTGGTCCAATCTGATTGAGATAATTTCTTCATAGGAAAGTCCTAATATATATGAAATTTCAGGTCTAACCCTTTCCTGAAAGAACAAAAAACAAAAAACAACCAAAACTCAATATAGAATCCAAGCCCTTTCCCCTGAGGCATCTCCATCTTAAAAAGAAATAAGAGTGATGAACAAGAATGTAGATATCCCTAAAGGAATTTTGATTTCACCTCTAGCATAGTCACTTGCACATAAATTGAATTAAATTTCATTTGACAATGATGAACAGGTCTGATTCGGTAGAATACACCCACACTGAATTAATCATGAACTCACCAAAGTACTGTATTACTGCATTTGTCTCTGGGATCTGAAACCAATGGAATGAAGTTTTGTCCCATTGTTCTTCTTTGACTCTCTTCCCAAATACAGCAGTGGTCTCCCATGGCAGCAAAGGAGACTCCTTCTTTCTCAGAGCAAGACAAGCAAAGAAGGTTACCTAGTCCCAGAGGGGAAAAAAATCTGGGAAAAAATCTTGATAATTTGGAAGTGGGTACAATCCCAAAATCTCAACTCAATCTCAAATTTGTATTAGTTTATTCTTCTTGCCATTATTTTCCATTCTCTTTTTTTTTATTCTAGCAAAACGTTTGATTCATGGTATGTTGTCTAATAAAGAGAACATTTTCATTGTTGCTAAAGCATATAACAGGTACAGCAGATTTCTGCCCTTCTGAAAAATATGTTATAAGCATGTAGATAAGAAATCAAGGAAGTTGGTTATCACAGCTCATAGCCAGGCACTATGCTAGGCACTTTTTACCAGTACCAACTCATTTGATCCTTACATCTACCTTGAGAGGTAGCTGCTATTGTAACTCTAATTTTATAATTCAGGAAACTAAGGCAAATAGAGGTTAAGTGACTTGCCCTATGTCACACAACTAGTAGATGTCTGAGACCAATTTTGAACTCAAGTCTTCCTAACTTCAGGCCCAACCCTTTATCCACTGTACAATTGATAGGGTTGGAATCTGAGCCCCAGAAAGGAAACACTCTGGACTTTCCTACAAGGCCAGGCCTCAGGCGAATGCCTGAGGCCCTAATCCCATCAACTGGCGTTTCATTGTGGCTACACCCAATCTCTCCTCCATTGTCTTACCTCCCTATGGCTCCTGGCCATTTCCCACACTTAACCCTAGCTAGGCTCCATTGTCCAGGTCCCAGGAGTTCTGTTCACCCCAGTTTACTGGCCACTCCCATGCAGATCTCCTTAGGCCCCTCCTCTGGTCACCTCAAACTACTTGGCCACTCCTAGATCCCTCCCACAGTCTTTGTGTATATAAGGTCCATCTTGTCTCTATTAAGATGCTCAGATTCTTAAAATCTAGCCAATAGCTTACTAATGTTCAGACTCCTTAAGAGTCTGCCCAATATGATGGACATTCTAATAAACCTTGTCTTTGGCTGAAAGAAGGCTTGGGTCGATTCTTTCAGGTAGGCTGCATGTCCTGATTTGGGATCCCAGGACCCCTAACCTCTAGACCTCATCACAACCAGCTAGCTGCCTCTGAAGGGAGCATAATATAGTAGAAAGGACTCAGAAATGTTAAGGATGAAGTTCTAAGCTCTAGTCTCATATCTGTTAGAAACTATCCTCAATTCAGACACCTTACCACAAGGCCCAGGGTAGTAAAAGACAGAAAGAAAAGTCCCACAGATACAAAAATATTCAAAATTGATTAGCAAATGGTTAAGTAATTTCACACATGAGTGGAATATTACTCTGATATAAGTAACAATAAATGTGAAAAATTCAGAGAAGCATAAGAGACGTGAATGGGTACAGTGAGGTAGAACTAGGAACAAAATAAGCACAATGACCACAACAATGTAAGTTATTGAATAAACAACCCAAAACTCAAAGCTGGATGATTATAATGACCATGTTGGTCCTCTCTAAAAGATGAGAAATGTCCCCTTTTCCATTCCTTGAAGAGGTGGGAAATTATGGGTATAAAACATTACAGAAACTGTCATTCGTTTGATGTGCTGATTAGTTTTACTGAACTGCTTCCCCCCCCCCCATTTTTGTTCTGTTACAAGCAGTGGCTTAATGAAGAAGAGAGGTATACATTCAGGAATGAAGGTTATATAAAGATAAATGATAATGAAATCAATTTTTAAAGATATGGAGAATTCAGAGAAACATCAAAAGATTTATATGAACTTATACAAAATATATATAACCAGGGAAACTATATATGACTAAAACAATAAATGGAAAGAGCAGTAAAACTGAGAGAAATTATTTTCTCTCTTAATAACCAATTCTTAATATTGGGGAGATTCAGGATTTTTTCCCTTTCTATTTCCTCATTCTCAGCTAGGTCAGATTAGCTCCTTGTTCCTACATCCAAGACCTCCAAGAAAAATATGAATCAAAAAAAAAAAAAGATGAAAAAAAAAGAAAAATATGAATCAGTCCCAGGCCTTGGAAGAGCTCAAAAGGGATTTTGAGAAGCAAGTAAGAGAAGTAGAGGAAAAACTGGGAAGAGAAATAAGAGTGATGCAAGAAAATCATGAAAAACAAGTCAACAGCTAGCTAAAGGAGACCCAAAAAAATATTGAAGAAAATAACACCTTAAAAAATAGCTTAACCCAAATGGCAAAAGAGGTCCAAAAAGCCAACGAGGAGAAGAATGCCCTAAAAAGCAAAATTGGCCAAATGGAAAAGGAAGTCCAAAAGATTACTGAAGAAAATACTTCCTTAAAAATTAGAATAGAGCAATTGGAAGCTAGTGACTTTATGAGAAATCAAGACACTGTAAAACAAATCCAAAAGAATGAAAAATTAGAAAGCAATGTGAAATATCTCATTGGAAAAACAACTGACCTGGAAAATAGATCTAGGAGAGAGAATTTAAAAATTATTGAACTATGTGAAAGCCATGATCAAAAAAAGAGCCTAGACATGATCTTTCAAGAAATGATCAAGGAAAACTGTCCTGATATTATAGAACCAGAGGGCAAAATAGAAACTGAAAGAATCCACCAATCTCCTCCTGAAAGAGATCCCCAAAGGAAAACTCCTAGGAATATTGTAGCCAAATTCCAGAGTTCCCAGGTCAAGGAGAAAATATTACAAGCAGCCAGAAAGAAACAATTCAAGTACTGTGGAAACACAATCAGGATAACACAAGATTTAGCAGCTTCTACATTAAGGGACCACAGGGCATGGAATATAATATTCCAGAGGGCAAAGGGGATAGGATTACAACCAAGAATCACCTACCCAGCAAAACTGAGTATAATTCTTCAGGGGAAAAAATGGTCATTCAGTGAAATAGAGGACTTTCAAGCATTCCTGATGAAAAGACCAGAGCTGAATAGAAAATTTGACTTTCCAATACAAGACTCAAGTGGAACACAAAGAGGTAAACAGGAAAGAGAAATCATAAGAGACTTACTAAGGTTGAACTGTTTACATTCCTGCATGGAAAGATGACATTTGTAACTCATGAGACCTTTGTCAGTATTAGGGTAGTTGGAGGGAAAAAATTATATGTATATGTAGATAGATAGATAGATAGATAGATAGATAGATAGATAGATAGATAGATAGATAGA